>NW_015638943.1:51454-61122 GCF_001515625.1 Sinocyclocheilus rhinocerous | reverse complement strand
TATAGGATATATATATATATATATATATATATATACACATACAATTTAATAACATTTTCTACGATTAAAACAAGAAATATTATCTGAAAAATAAAGAAAAAAAGAACCTTAAATTTAAAGGGAAAACAAGTTTATTTTTAACCATTGTCCATTGGCAAATATTTGTTCTTTTTTTAATTGTAAAATCACTAAATTTTGATATTTTTTCATGAAACAAAACAAAATGTTGAGTAATTTGATGAGCTTCTCGCTGCGAACACACACAGTCACGTCCAGTCATCATCAAACAGCTCTCTCAGATCTACAGTAAAATCACAAATGTGTGTGTGGAGTGTTTACCTGCTCAACACTTGTGTGAAGCAGAGCTCGGCCTGCAGCAATCGGCCCAGATACTTCAAACACAAACCCTTCAGCATCTGAACCAGACACTGATCGTCAGGGTGAAACACAGATGGGTCTGAAACACACACACACACACACACACACACACACACAGGTTTGTTTTTGTGAAAAGTGGGGACATCCCATAGGCGTAATGGTTTTTATACTGTACAGACCGTATATTCTATTGCCCTACACCAACCCTACCCCTAAACCTACCCCTCACAGGAAACTTTGTGCTATTTCAGATTTTCAATACACTCCATTCTGTGTGATTTATATGCGTTTTGAAAAGTGGGGACATGGGGTAATGTCCTGAAAAGTCACCTTCTCCTTGTAATACCTATGTTATACCCTTGTCATTATACAAATTTATGTCCTCATTTGTCACAAAAACGCACACACACACACACACACACACCTTGAGTTGATAAATCCTATAACCCTCACAGAAACCTTTTTGCATTTTATGTTATGAATTAAAACAATATCCATTAATCCAGCTCCCTGTGGTTTTCTACCAAAATAAAAGCATGATGTTTTAATGCTTGAAAATGAGGAATTAGGACAATACTAAAGTCACAAATATTAGTACTGTAATTTTACTGTTGTACTGTTATCATATGTGACCCATGCTGACAAAATGACTCGCAATGGGCAAATTTTCAAAAATGAAATATGACTGAGCTACACCTGTTTGAAGTCGATAGAGTCAGCTCTGAGTTAAAGTTTTTCTTCCTTATTTATTATAAATAAGAACAGATGCAAAAAAACAAAACAGTAGAACAAATATAAGAAAAGCAAATAATGCATTACCTTTTTCATTTTACATCTAAACAAAAGCATTCAAGTAAGAAAAACAAATCATCAAAAGTAAAAATCCATTTAGTGTTCATTACAAATAAATTGATTATTAAAACTACAAAAGCAGTTCAATCAAGAGCAGCTTTTCTTTTATTGTTAGATTAACATTAATGAGACAGATGGCCTATATTGTAAGACCTACTGTACTGCACGGATCTAATATAATGTTACACATCCGATGCTTTTCCCCAAACGTTCACTTAAGACATAACTGATTATGTTTGTGTGAATACTTAAATACTGTAATTCTGTGTATATTTATCGGGATTGTGTGCTGCCGGAAGCACTTTTGTAATAATAATAGTAATAATTATTATTATTATTACAATTTGGTCAAAATGGGTGATTATATATCAATTTGACAATATTAATAATATTTTATTATTATTACTGCAATTTAGTCAAAAATAGTAATTATGATATCATGATAATATGATAATAATACTTATACTTATTACAATTTGGTTCAAAAATTGTGAGTATATATTAATATGATAATATTATTCAGTATGATGATGATGATGATGACTGTTACTATTATTATAATTATAATCATTACATAATCACTTTTTTTTTTTTTTACAATTTGTGCAGCCCTACAAACAAGAACAGCAAACCTGAACAACTTTAAAAATAAATAAAACTAAATTTTTATCATAAAAATAGCTATTTGATCCCCCTACCCCTCCTCAAATTGTGCAGCTATAATTTGTAAATGTGTAAATGTGAGGTTAAATGCAATAAAACAGCTTGTACTAATAAGAAGGTTCATAAGCAGTGTGTGTGTATGTGCATGTGTGTATGTGCATGTGTGTGTGTGTGTGTTTATCTCACTGGGATCGTTGCGCAGCTGCTCTTCTGCTCTCTCGATGGTGATCAGTAAACTCTCAGTGGCGTCTGCACGCTTCCCAACGATGGTGAAGCCATTCCACACGTACATCATTTCCTGTGCGAGGAAGAACCATAGATGCATCACTTCCTCCTCTCTTCATTTACACATGTTTATATTTGCAGTGTGTGTTTGTGTGAGTGAGTGAGTGAGTGTGTGAGAGAGAGAGAGTGTGTGTGTGAGTGTGTGTGTGTGTGAGTGTGTGTGTGAGTGAGTGAGTGAGTGAGAGAGACGCACCAGCGCGGGAATCACCAGTTTAACGGGCGTGTCTGAGGAGTATCTGCGTGATTTCCTGATGGCGAACTTCTCTGTAGGGATGGATTTCCCGGCCAGCCGCTGCTTCAGTCCCTCCACCTGCCTGCGACACACAGCAGACCGTCAGCCTCATCGCTCACCTGAGCTCAGATCAGAGCAGACTCACCTGAGCTCAGATCAGAGCAGACTCACCTGAGCTCAGATCAGAGCACTCACCTGAGCTCAGATCAGAGTAGACTCACCTGAGCTCAGCTCAGACTCAGATCAGAGCAGACTCACCTGAGCTCAGATCAGAGCACTCACCTGAGCTCAGATCAGACTAGACTCACCTGAGCTCAGATCAGACTCACATGATCTCAGATCAGAGCAGACTCACCTGAGCTCAGAGCAGAGCCAGACTCACCTGAGCTCAGATCAGAGCAGACTCACCTGAGTTCAGATCAGAGTACTCACCTGAGCTCAGATCAGAGTAGACTCACCTGAGCTCAGATCAGACTAGACTCACTTGAGCTCAGATCAGACTCACATGATCTCAGATCAGAGCAGACTCACCTGAGCTCAGATGTGAGCAGACTCACCTGAGCTCAGATCTGAGCAGACTCACCTGAGCTCAGATCAGAGCAGACTCACCTGGGCTCAGATCAGAGCAGACTCACCTGAGCTCAGATCAGACTAGACTCACCTGAGCTCAGATCAGACTAGACTCACCTGTGCTCAGATCAGACTCACTTGAGCTCAGAGCAGACTCACCTGAGCTCAGACCAGAGCACTCACCTGAGCTCAGATCAGAGCCAGACTCACCTGAGCTCAGCTCAGATCAGACTCACCTGAGCTCAGATCCGACTAGACTCACCTGAGCGCAGATCCGACTACTCACCTAAGCTCAGATCAGACTCAGATCAGACTCACTTGAGCTCAGATCAGAGCAGACTCACCTGAGCTCACATCAGAGCCAGACTCACCTGAGCTCACATCAGAGCCAGACTCACCTGAGCTCAGATCAGACTCACTTGAGCTCAGATCAGACTCACTTGAGCTCAGAGCAGATCAGACTCACATGATCTCAGATCAGACTCACCTGAGTTCAGATCAGAGCAGACTCACCTGAGGTCACATCAGAGCCAGACTCACCTGAGCTCACATCAGACTCACTTGAGCTCAGATCAGACTCACCTGAGTTCAGATCAGAGCAGACTCACCTGAGGTCACATCAGAGCCAGACTCACCTGAGCTCACATCAGACTCACTTGAGCTCAGATCAGACTCACATGATCTCAGATCAGACTCACCTGAGCTCAGATCAGACTCCGATCAGAGCAGACTCACCTGAGCTCAGATCAGACTCAGATCAGTGCAGACTCACCTGAACAGCTCCACCACATCCTCTCCAGTCGTCTTCAGCTCCTCCTCAGACATCATGCTCAGGATCGCAGCTTTCTGATACATGTAGATGGCCTGCCACGCAAGCAAAAGATAATCATCAAACATTTATTGCTATAGCGCTTTTTTATGAAAGTGAGCAGATTTCCTAGTTTAGTGCAGTGCTGTTTTACTATAATTGAGATACTGGTATAGTTTTATTCATATTTTGTATCAGTTTTTATTTTTATATTTTTCATTTTCATTTTAGGGATGCACGATATTATCGGACCAATATCGGAATCGGCCGATAGTGGCTTTAAATGTAAATATCGGCATCAGCCCGATATGAAAAATTATTCCGATATGTCTTGCCAATAAGAGGAATACATTAACTCACATGTGCTCAGGGTGTGCTAGTGATTAGATCACGTCAGCATTGTGGCTCATTCTTGAAGCAAAGTTTTGCCTGAATGGTGATTGGATTCACTGTTTTGAATCGCTGCATTTAAACTGAGAATGCACGGACAGAATGATGCGTTCGGTGTATGATAGAGTAAACAGTAATAGCACGTGCAGCGGCAGCCTCCCCCGGGTCCTAATGCTCGTTCGGTAAGGAGTTTTAATTCCGTAGGGGGGCGCTGTTGACTTACTTCTAATAAAATTATAGCAAAATACACAAATAATATTTAGACTGTGTTTCTGATTAAATAAAGCAGTAATTGATGCCATAAAATCATGAGTATGTTTTGATTTAAAGGTCAGAAGCTATAGCTTACATGAAAAAAAAATAAAAATCACAAATATGACACTTAAATTAAAGGGGTCATATGATGCGATCTCAGTTGTTCCTTTCTCTTTGGAGTGTTACAAGCTCTTGGTGCATAAAGAAGATCTGTAAAGTTGCAAAGACTAAAGTCTCAGGGTCCTAATGCTCGTTCGGTAAGGAGTTTTAATTCCGTAGGGGGGCGCTGTTGGCCTACTTCTAATAAAATTATAGCAAAATACACAAATAATATTTAGACTGTGTTTCTGATTAAATAAAGCAGTAATTGATGCCATAAAATCATGAGTATGTTTTGATTTAAAGGTCAGAAGCTATAGCTTACATGAAAAAAAAATAAAAATCACAAATATGACACTTAATAATGTGTTTTTTGAACATTAAAGCATGTCAACATAATCTGTTACACCAAATACACAAAATAATGATCTTTAAAAAAGCATCATATGACCCCTGTAAATAATTTTATATACACTGATTTATTCATTAATGTGTAATATGTTATATTTTTTAAACAAATTATGAGCTCTAAAAGATTTTCAGAATTTTTACTTTTGCTTTTTTGGTGTTTTGCTTTAGACCATTTACAAATGTTAAATCATAAAATAAAATGTTAAGGTTACCACTGCATCTTTCTGAAAAAAAAAATGCAGATGAATGAAAAATGTTTTTTTATATAGTTTATTTATAGTTATTTTCAAATCTTCAATGTACTGTCATTATAAAATAACTTTATTATTGTTTATTTAATTCTAACAAATAAGTTCTTGTAGGTAAATACTGCGCTGTGATGGCAGAACTGTGTGCAAAAACTGTTTCTAGACAGCTCATTTTACACAATACTGATAGTTTGTCATTAATAAACAAGAGAGTGAGAGTGTTATGAGTGGTTACTTTAGACCAGCGGCTCTCTCGGCACAGCAGGTCTGCGTATCGATACGCTTCTCTCCACTGCTGCTGGAACGAGTGACACCACATCAGCTCCCAATAACACAGATGATGGATCTGACGCCACTGCTGCTGTGCCGAGATACACTCCTGGAACTTCACCAGCGCCTGACACACACATATATATACACACACACACACACATATATATATACACACACACACACACACACACACACATTCAGTATGAACATCAGCAGTCAAAAATTACATTTTTAAATGTTAATGAAAGAAGTCTTTTCTGCTCACCAAGGCTGCAATTATTTGATAAAAATAAATGTAAAAATTGTGAAATATTACAATTTAAAACAGCTGTTTTCTATGTGAATATCTGTTAAACTGTAATATTATAAATCTATTTTAAATTCTAATAATGTTTTTTCACAGTATTTCTACTCAAACAAATGCAGCCTTGGTGAGCAGAAGAGACTTCTTCTCTTTACATTTAAAAATCTTGATTATTATTATTATCATCGTTTTTTGGCAGAAAGTGTAAATGTCATCAAAGATCCCTCACGTTCTCAAAGTTTCCCCTCAGTAAGCCGATCCGAGCCGAGTAAAACAGGATGATTGCGCCCTGAGAAAAAAACATTGAGTAACACAGCTGAAGAAATATGTTTAATGAAAGACATGGAAGACATTATGCTTAACATCAAGCAAACAGAATATGAGTTTGTGCAAATATGAGTTGAGTAAAAAAGAAATGGAGCAAACAGTTTCTTTATTAATTCTTGATGTGTGTGTGTGTGTGTGTGTGTGTGTTCAGGTTCTGACCCGTGGAAATCGCTCTATGTAGGGCTCTAATAAAGCCTCGGCCTCCACCAGATTCCCCTCACCAGTGCCTGAAACACACAGCATCAGGACAAACTTTAGTCACATTTTAAATCACAATTACATTTTAAAGATAACACTGTAAAAACTGATTTTCTTCCTTAGTATTTTTGTCTTGTTTCTAGTATAAATATCTACATATTCTTGAATCAGGATGCATTGACAAGTAAAATTACTTAAGATATCATGTCTTGTTTTCTGGAAAAATATCAAAATTTTGTTAGTTTTTGCTTAAACAAGTAAAAATATCTGCCAATGGGGTAAGAAAAATTTCTTAGCCTTTGAATTAAGATTATTTTTCTTACCCCATTGGCAGAGTTACTGAGAGTTACTGAGTCAGAAGTGTCTGATGTGGGTTTGGATTATTACCCAGAATCAGACAGACGTAAGTGTGGTAGAGGAGCAGCGTCAGGACACACAAGATAGACCTGAGACTGTGACTGCCAGCGCCGTCCCGCAGCTGAGACAAACCAAACTCCTGCAGGACACAACAGCTGTTACTGAGAGTGTGTGTGTGTGTGTGTGAGAGTGTGTGAGAGTGTGTGTGTGTGTGTGAGAGTGTGTGTGTGTACCTGTTTTTCTATTCTGGTGGGGACTTAAACCTGAATACACACAGACTCGTGTCACGGTAGGGACCTAAATTGAGGTCCCCACGGGTAAACAAGTTAATAAACCACACAGTGTGTGAGTGTGTGAGAGTGTGAGTGAGCGAGTGAGTGAGTGTGAGAGAGTGAGTGTGTGTGTGAGAGCGAGTGTGTGAGTGTGTGCGTGAGCGAGTGTGTGTGAGCGAGTGTGTGTGTGTGTGAGCGCGAGTGTGTGTGAGCGCGAGTGTGCGTGTGAGTGAGTGCGAGTGAGTGTGAGAGAGTGTGTGTGTTGCTCACTCTGTTCCCTGAGAAGCCGATAAACTCCAGCAGTCGAAGGATTCTTGCAGGTAGTAGAGACAGCATCTGACACACGGGACACAAAACAACACCTCAGCACTCACAGCTTCAGCTCAGCAGGGATTCTGCTCTCAGTGAAGTCTATAACACTTATTACATTAGTCTCATTTATCCACACACACAATGACTCTGGGGTTAATCGCACACTTCCTGTCTCATGGACTGACCAGGTTGAAGGAGCCAATCCCCAGCTTGACTCCGCCCTCAAACTGTCTGAAGGCCTCGCTGTCTCCGCCCACTCCCTGAGACATGTTAGACAAACTCTGGCAGTCCCTAAAAACACACACATATTTTCATAACACACGTCAAGACTTCTTAATAATATCCATTAAAATATTAGATTATATGTAAAATGATATAAGTGTATGCATATATATGTGTGTGTAATTATAATAATTATTATTACAATTATTGCTAATTTTTTTCTGCATTAAAACATTCGGTACAAAGAGGTAAAATACAGATTAGTCATACAAACAAATAACATAAAAATTAACACACACAATATAATTATATAATTACATAATTTAAATATATATTTATAAATTATTTAAATCATTTATATTGAATCCTTATCTACAGAATAACAATAATGTTATAATATTAGTATATATATAAAATTGTATATAAATGTACAAATAAATATAAGCAAATATTACATATGTACATATATGTTCTATATGCAATATAATAAATAATAATACATATTAATAAAAATATTATAATAAATCATTACTAATACTATTTCTCTGCATATAAATATAAAAAATATTATATTGGGGTGGAGGATGACAATCTGTATTTTATCTCTTTGTACTGAACTGATTTTTTTTCAGTTGTTAACAAATATAATATCATATAAAATATTACATTAAAAATATTATAATGTAAATATTTTTCAATTGTTGCTTATATGCAATAACGTCAAATTGTATATATAACAAATACAATATTTTTTAAAGATATTATAGATTATATAATATTTTAACAGAGGTATTGATTTCAGACTCACTTGTAAATTTGATAACTTGTGCGTATTTTAATACCTCCTTTAATAAAACTGATCATGTTTTCATCCTGAAATACAGAAAGCAGTGATGAATCAGAATTTGCCTTTGTGTGTATTTCTCTTCCATTTCATCTTATTTAATGCTGATTATGAATGAATGAATGAATAAATATTCTTTCAGTATTTATTATTTTGGTCAATTTGTTGTTAATAATATTTTACTGCACTAAATAAATAAATCATGTTCTTACAATCCAATATTTTTGTCTTGTTTTCCATTAAAGAATCTAAATGTCCTTGAAACAAGATTCACTTGAGAAGCAGCACTGCTTGAGACATTAACACTTGCAGGAGTTTTTCTTGTTACAAGCATGAACTGTACTAAAATTAATAAGGGAAACATTATTTGGCAAATGATTAGTCGAGTCATTGGTGTAAGTGGATGGGTTTACAGACCTGTATGAATGTTAGCGTGGCTTTCTGCAGCAAACACTCAGCGTAGCAGATCTCCGCATGCATCTCCTCTACAAACACACACACACACACACACACACACGAGTGAGAACTCCACACAAACACGTTTTGACATTATCGAGTATTTTGCAAAAACCATTCAAAACACCGCTACAGAGCGCATGCTTTCATTATGTGAAGTCTAGACTAGAGCGAGTGCGCGTTTAGAGTGCGTTCTTTCACTGCATGATTCAGTCTAATAAAATACATTTAGAATGATCACAAATCAACAGAAAAATGTGTGTATTTATACCATTTCATATAAACAAATTCACACGAAGAGTGCTGTTTTTTCGCCAAAAATTACTATGATTACTAATGTGATATAGATTTTTTTACGACAGTTCAAAAAACAAGAAGTTAATTAAGAGACTTACGTTTTAGAACACACACACACACACACACACACGAGTGAGAACTCCACACAAACACGTTTTGACATTATCGAGTATTTTGCAAAAACCATTCAAAACACCGCTACAGAGCGCATGCTTTCATTACGTGAAGTCTAGACTAGAGCGAGTGCGCGTTTCACTGCATGATTCAGTCTAATAAAATACATTTAGAATGATCACAAATCAACAGAAAAATGTGTGTATTTATACCATTTCATATAAACAAATTCACACGAAGAGTGCTGTTTTTTCGCCAAAAATTACTATGATTACTAATGTGATATAGATTTTTTTACGACAGTTCAAAAAACAAGAAGTTAATTAAGAGACTTACGTTTTAGACACTCTATTTCCTGTTTTTGCACTATTTCGCCAATAAAAATAATTCCAAACACAGCCACAGCACTGTTCTGTGTCTCTGAGCAACATGACGGTGTTTTGTTCCTGAATGAATCACTCGTTTAAATGATTCGGTTCAGTCGCAATGACTCACTTATTA
>NW_015638943.1:47955-50228 GCF_001515625.1 Sinocyclocheilus rhinocerous | reverse complement strand
ATATTAAGAGACTTACGTTTTAGACACTCTATTTCCTGTTTTTGCACTATTTCGCCAATAAAAATAATTCCAAACACAGCCACAGCACTGTTCTGCGTCTCTGAGCAACATGACGGTGTTTTGTTCCTGAATGAATCACTCGTTTAAATGATTCGGTTCAATCGCAGTGACTCACTTATTAACAGTGATTTGCTGCCACCTGCTGGCGGTTTTAATTTCACATTTAAAGTTTCTTTTTATTATTTAAATAATTTTAAATAACAGTATTCAAAGTTTAATGTTTAATATATCAAGACATTTTTAATGCATGTGTAACTGCAGGTTAAAGCATTCATGTCCTGCATTAAACAGTGTGTAAACACATCTAAACGCCTCTTCAGATGCAGCTTCTGTGTTTCCTCTGCGCTGCAAAGATTAATTTAGTTGATACTAGAGATGTAACGTTTCACTCAACTCACGATTCAATTCACGTTTTTTTTTGTTTTTTTTACAAAATGAGATTTAAGACAAAACCTGCACAAATAAAATTAATACCATATGAGCGGGGTAGGGCAATGTCTATGGTAAACTATTAAACTGTAAAATGACTGTAAAAAGCATGATTTACAGTTCAGATACAAGTTTTCACAAAAACAAAAAGTTTTATAAAATTATACAGTTCACATTTCAGCCTTTAAACCATTTTTAAGAAAATGGAAAAGTATTAATTATTATCAATAAATTATTCTATTCATTAAATAACATACAAACACATTTTACTGTTTAGATTTTTATAACGAATTATCTTCTTATCGATCCACCAGTTCAGATTTACAGCTCTGTGTGTTTGCAGGGTAAAAACATGGGTCGAGTTTCACATTAGTCTGAACCAAAAACAACCCAATGTTCCTGCAAGACTGGAGGCTGCAGTTTAGGACCACATTTCTAGGACCCTATTTTTTGGGACAGCGCCAACTAGCCAATTCTATTCCAACAGAGGAGACCTGATTCAAACATCAAACAAACTGATGCAAAGACTAGATCTATGGAAACTATTCATTTTTTATCTTTCCATCTAATTTTTAATGCAAGAGCTAGCATGAAGTTCAGTGTTCGAGGGGGTGTCAGCAATCTCCATTTAGCCTATTTAGCTGTGCAAAACAGTTCATTGTGCTGCTAGATGTTGTAAATTAGTATTTGTATTCAAATTATTTTACATTTATTAAAGTACTAATAATCACACTAATTTGTAGCGCAATTGTTTTACCGTTTACTGCACTTTAAGTGGGTCACACATCAGACGTGAAGCTGCGCTGCGGCTAATGGACTGAAGTCTCGCACAGACACAATTTCTATACTCCGACTGGAGTTATGTCCACCGATGGTCCCCCAGCCAACCTGACAGAGCTTGAGATGATCTAAAGAGAAGAATGTCAAAAAACCCAAATGCAGATGTGCAAAGCTTGTTGCATCATACACAAAAAGACCTGAGGCTGTAATTGTTGACAAAGTGCTTCAACTAAGTTTTGAGTTAAGGGTATGAAGACTTGTGCAATGTCATTTTTTTTTCAGTGTTTCCTTTTTAGTAAATTTGCAAAGTTGTGCTAAATCTGGGTTTTGCTTTGTCATTATTGTGAGTGGGGTGTAGATTTATGTGGGGGAAAAAAGTAATTTAAAGCAGTTTAGCAACACAAAAAAAAATGTAAAAAAAAAAATGAATGGGTATGAAGATTTTCTATAGGCACTGTACATACAAAAAAAAAAAAAATTATTATTATTTTTTAAAAATCTATAGGGTCCTAGAAATGCAACTGAAACTACAGCCTCTGGTATTGCAGGAATAACCCTACTCACAACAACAGCTTTATTCAAAATGCACATTCATTCTCAGGCGCTTTCGGATCTGTTTCCCCGGTAGAGGCAGAACGCGAGGCAGAACGCAAAGCAGCGCAGCACCGGACTTTGAAACGTGCAGCGCTCATATTTATTTAGTAAAATCATAGCCTTTTGAATTTTAATCGTAACATTAAACTGTATCGCAATTCTGGTCTGTACCCAAATTTAAGACCTCTTGAAATCATAATTAAGACTTCCTTGTACAATTTAAGACTTTTTATGACCTTAAATTTGATAAAAGTAAATTTAAGACATTTTAAGACTTTTTAAGGACCCGCGGGAACCCTGATTAACATCAAAACGTAGCCTATTTTATAAGAAAGCCTACAGTACAACTTACTGAAATGTCTCATGTAAAAACTCAAACTGCGAAAAACGTGTAAAGCTTGAAAACATTG
>NW_015638943.1:46891-47938 GCF_001515625.1 Sinocyclocheilus rhinocerous | reverse complement strand
CGGGCCACAGACCAGAAGCAGAACACCCCCGAAGCGTCTCAAACTGGACGTCGTGATCGAGCCGCACCTCTGGCAGGTCTGTAAGGCCTCTTTGATGGTCGCCATCCCGGCCTGGATGTCTTTGTGCTCGAAGGTCATGGTGGCCTGCATGACCAGAATACTGCAGTAGCCCAGAGCGTGATACATGCTGTCCTTAGACCTGCAGAACACAGCAGATCACACCATCACAACAATGCTTCTCTCTCGGATCGACAGTTCAGCTATTCACTTATTAACACCATGCCAGCATCACGGCTATTTTCATGGCGATCTCTGAATAAATTATACAAGGTATACAATTAACAAAAGGTTGACTGAACAGTTTTGAGTGAGTGAGTGAGTGATATCTTTGTTATGCAATACACGTGTTGGTTCACAGTTTTAACGTACAAGTTTGCTTTAATTTATTTTCAAGATCTGAGGTCAAATATCTTTTGTTGCTTTCACTATGGCTATAAAGATAACGCAAAATAATATTCAAACTCACATTAGACACTTTTAACATTGAATAAAGCACATAATCATTACCTGAGATTATCACTGTTATATTTTGTATGTTGTTCCTGCTGCGACGTCGCAGAAAATAAAAAACGTTCCTAAAATAGAATCCCATGTCGCTTATTGTCACGTGTCGCGGTTGGTTAGGACAAAAACTACAAGGAAAAGATACTTTTTATCGCGTCGTGTCTGGTTGAGACACACGGTGTTACAGTTTGATCCCCCCAAAAAAATCTAAGCATAAAAATATTAATACTGACAAATCTAATAATTGAATCTGCAATTAGGGAAAGTGGAGAGAAGAGATCCAGTCTGGGAATGAGCAGGAACAGTTGATTTGCACGGCAGACATGGAGATCCAGATTTTTTGTTTGTTCATTTGTTTTTAATATCAACAGGCAAAGTTCTTATGTATCTAAATGCAAAAATGTTCATAATTGTTTGAATAAAACAGACTACTGGGGAAAAAATCTGAATATTCATCTTGTGACCATCTTGTGATTATTTTAA
>NW_015638943.1:45045-45341 GCF_001515625.1 Sinocyclocheilus rhinocerous | reverse complement strand
ATGGAAAAGATACTTTTTATCGCGTCGTGTCTGGTTGGGACACACGGTGTTACAGTTTGATCCCCCAAAAAAATCTGAGCATAAAAATATTAATACTGACAAATCTACTAATTGAATCTGCAATTAGAGAAAGTGGAGAGAAGATCCAGGCTGGAGATGAGCAGAAAGAGTTGATTTGCACGGCAGACATGGAGATCCAGATTTTTTGTTTGTTAATTTGTTTTTAATATTCAACAGGCAAAGTTCTTCTGTATCTAAATGCAAAAATGTTCATAATTGTTTGAATAAAACAGTCT
>NW_015638943.1:39914-40521 GCF_001515625.1 Sinocyclocheilus rhinocerous | reverse complement strand
ATGAGCAGGAACAGTTGATTTGCATGGCAGACATGGAGATCCAGATTTTTTGTTTGTTCATTTGTTTTTAATATTCAACAGGCAAAGTTCGTCTGTATCTAAATGCAAAAATGTTCATAATTGTTTGAATAAAACAGACTACTGGGGAAAAAAAATCTGAGTATTCATCTTGCGACCATCTTGTGATTATTTTAACAAAAGCAACAATAATATAATAATTGTAATAATAATAACAGTTATATATATATATATATATATATATAGGTCATTGGCCCTTGGCTTGGTATTATTGGCAGAATTCGGCCCTCGGCGAAAACTAATTGAGGAATCCTGTTTTAGAGCTTTAAAGTGCTGGAAATAATTTCTCTCTCAAAAGGTTGTACAAACCCTGAAATTAATAATGTAATGCATTCGACTATTTCTACCACAACACCACGGTTACAGTTAGCATTACCGCTTCTGGCTTCCTGACGTGTGTCAGCGCTGTTTATAACAGAGAAATCTGTGCAGAATTTGAATGATTCTCACTAGATCTCGCAGCAACCTTATCATTGTGCGGCGAATTCAAACGCTTCTCACTGGATCTCGCAGCACTGTTGCATCTGTG
>NW_015638943.1:26513-26912 GCF_001515625.1 Sinocyclocheilus rhinocerous | reverse complement strand
GAAAAGTGCTTGAATTTCTCTCTCAAAAGGTTGTACAAACCCTGAAATGAATAATGTAATGCATTCGACTATTTCTACCACAACACCACGGTTATAGTTAGCGTTACCGCTTCTGGCTTCCTGACGTGTGTCAGCGCTGTTTATAACAGAGAAATCTGTGCAGAATTTGAATGATTCTCACTAGATCTCGCAGCAACCTTATCATTGTGCGGCGAATTCAAACGCTTCTCGCTGGATCTCGCAGCACTGTGCATCTGTGCAGTAACAGTGTCGCGAAATCAACATTGGTTCCCGAGTAAAGCAGTTCTGAGCTCGGGCAAGTTTGTTTGCGTCGCGGTCCGAGCTGATAAACGGTCCGCGCTGCACAGCTGAAACGTAGCGCGGTTTAGTTTCGCTTCC
>NW_015638943.1:23616-24299 GCF_001515625.1 Sinocyclocheilus rhinocerous | reverse complement strand
TAAAGTGCTGGAAATAGTTGTGTGAAATGCTTGAAAGTCATTGAAAAGTGCTTGAATTTCTCTCTCAAAAGGTTGTACAAACCCTGAAATGAATAATGTAATGCATTCGACTATTTCTACCACAACACCACGGTTATAGTTAGCGTTACCGCTTCTGGCTTCCTGACGTGTGTCAGCGCTGTTTATAACAGAGAAATCTGTGCAGAATTTGAATGATTCTCACTAGATCTCGCAGCAACCTTATCATTGTGCGGCAAATTCAAACGCTTCTCACTGGATCTCGCAGCACTGTGCATCTGTGCAGTAACAGTGTCGCGAAATCAACATTGGTTCCCGAGTAAAGCAGTTCTGAGCTCGGACAAGTTTGTTTGCGTCGCGGTCTGAGCTGATAAACGGTCCGCGCTGCGCAACGGAAACGGGGAAAAAAAAAAAAAGTATTTACAGCGAATTATTATGAAACCAATGCAACTGCATTTTCAAGCACTTTTCAAACCTTGAAAACACTACGTTAAAATTCAAGCATTTCCAAGGATTTCAAGCACCTGTACAAACCCTGTTAATTATTCATTTATTTTTTAATTATTACTTTTTTTTATTTATTAATATTAAAATATTAATATTTAATAGTATTAGTATTTTTCATTGTTAGTTTATATAAACAAATGCAGTTAAACTAATGTTAA
>NW_015638943.1:19286-23349 GCF_001515625.1 Sinocyclocheilus rhinocerous | reverse complement strand
ACGTGACCACATGAACTGAAATGAATAACAATTCAACTGAAACTGAATTAATTTGACATTTACATTTAGCAGACACTTTGATCCAATGCAGCTTACAGAAGAGGAACAAAAGCACGTCAACATAATTACAAAATAAAAGTCATCAGGAAGCAGTGGTTCGATATCGATACCTTGACTTCGATACCGGTTCCTAAACGATACTTTTTTCGATACCAATTTTATGAAATCAATTTTAACAAGATTACATTATCTAAAAAAAAAGAAAGTTGGTTTTATTTTTCAGCTTGTTGATGTTTATACAAACTCAAAGACTCATCTCCTGAGCCACTGCACAAAAGGAACAAAATGTAATCAAATGTATAAAAACTGCCTTAAAAATATGCATACAACTCAGTTTTTGAGTGTTGATTGTTTTATCTAAAAATAAATAGCAATTGAATTTAATAGTTTGGACTCTGTTGTTGATTCTAACTTTTAATATTATAGTAATTTACCAAGTGAGAGGGTTCCTGTATAGTTGACAGCTTTAGTGTTACCTGATATATATTAAAACAAATTAATATCGAATCAAATCAAGAGCATGTGAATCAGAATCGAATTGTGACGTCACAGATGGGACAAATATAAGAGTGTTACACACATAAAAACCAATCAGACCCTGAAAACATCTACTAGAATATCATAAGCGTCTAAAAAACAGCTGACTGCCGTCACGAGGACTGAGTTTATGGTCTGTTCGTCTGTTTTATGAAACGCAGAAATGCTCTTAGTCACATTTAACAGCTCAACAGACAAATTAACACGAGTGTGTGAGGAATGTAATGTTGTTATAGCATAAGTGGATTACACGCGTTAGGCTACAGATCACCGGCTCAAACACACACACACACACACCGATCAACAACAGGCAATCTGCAGTGGAAAAAACACAAAGTCAGTGAGAGTAATTGGATCTGCTGCACACACACACACACACACACACACACATTTTTGAACTTACAATTAAACAGTTCGTTCTGATATAAACACACACATATTGATAAAAAACATGTATAGCCTGAATGCACTGTAAGTCGCTTTGGATAAAAGCGTCTGCTAAATGCATAAATTTAATTTAATTTAATAAAAAAGCAAAGAGAAAGAAAATATATTTAATTTAATTTTATATCAACATTAATAAATTCATTACACCAGGGTTTTCCAAACTGGGCTTAATTCAAGAACTGCAGTGGTCTTGTTGATAAAAAGCTAATAATTCATTAAAAATATATATTTTTATTGCAATAAAAAAATAATTCTCTCACTGTACCATGGTACTGTTTTTTTTTTTACTCGTTCTGTCTATTCCTTAAGAATTTTTTATATTATATTATTTCTTCTGTTAACTATTAAACCATAATTAATTTATTATCGAAAGGTTTTTGGTATGTTTTGTACGTACTGTAATCTTTGTTTGTTATTATTGCAATAAAAAAATCAATACTCTTGCTGTATCACGGGACCGACGCAGCACTTTTTTTAACAAGTGAATGCGCGTCGTGCTTAACTTTTATGACGTCACCGCCGTTGCATAAATATGCAAATTACGTTTACCTGAACACACACACACACACACACACACACACGCACATCTGTCAATATGTAATTAAATCTCTGACTGACGAGTTTATGAAGAAATCTAGACAAACGTCCAGCGACTTCCGCGTCTGAGAGGAAGAGCCCTATGTAGTGTGTCAGCGTCTCAACGCCTAACGAGTGCCCTAAATAGCGCATCCGCCACACAAGCGTCGTTTAATCGTCAGCATCGACCGGTTCGGAGACACGGCCGGTGTTTGCGGTCAGATATCAGACAGACACTCACCTCCTCCGGTTCCGCGCCGTCCGCTCCGTTACCGACCCGAGCCATGGCGCGTGATTCCCTGAGATCGGCGCATTAACAGTCACACATCTGGATCCGTCTGGCTTCTCCGCCGCCGAGTGCGCTGCTGAAGACGGTTCTTCGCGGCGGACTCCGTCGGTAACGTTCAGCTTCTCGGTACTGAGTCTGACGCTGAACGTTGTCGGTTGGAGGCGTGACGTTTGGTTCACCGGACACGCCCATCGACGCGTCACGCGCGCCCTTAGTGATTAGAAACAGTGTAATAGTATTTATAATTCAACTAATCACCCAGAGGCGTTGAAATGAACAGCCGTTTGTCATTCAGCAACGGTTTGCGTGAACCGGACGCAGAATTACGGGTCTACACCACCGCTCATGAATATTAATCAAGTCCTTCTGACTTTGCTTGTAACTGTCAGAGCCGTTGCGAAATAACGGTCATATCCATATTAATATTCATGAGCCACGCCTCGTCCACAGCAGGCTTCGCTCATTGGCCAGCATGTGAAATTTCGCTAGCGGGAAACACAAATGAATCGTTACATTTTGCTATATTCTCTTTTGAGTAGTCAAACAATCCAAAAGAAAACATCTTTAAAACTGCTGCTGTAATGTTGCTGGTTTTTATATAATCAAAATTGTGTAATTATGTAAACATATACATATATATATATATATATATATAAAACAATAAGTATTAATATATTTTATAAATATAGTATTCAGTTTAATATTTAAATTCATAAATAGTATTATTTCTACACTGTAAGAATACTATTAAATTTATATTGACATATATTAATTTATTATAGCCGAACACAACAATCCAACGAAATCACAACACAAGCTCCAGTGAGTACTGAAGAGGAGTTTAATGCATATTCACTGTAATATCCACACAGGACGCACATGCAAGTGCTTAATAACACAAACCTAGGGGCGTCTGAGCTAGAACGTGTTACGGCTAATGCATTCATTAAAGACAGCGTCTGTCGTATTAGCACCGGATTCAGATCAGATATAGTGTGTGTGTGAAAGTGTTACTGTATGAATATAATGTAGCTGCCCTGTGTATAAAAAAACACACCATTTAACATTTTAATGCTGGGGTTTAATGTACTTGATTGTGTCGCATCTTACAAACACAACAGAGAACAAACATGGGTCTGGGAGGCGTCTAGGCGGCTAAATCTGCTGCATTTTCAGACTATATTTAGGCAAACTTCCCTCGAATAGTTCAGACTGTGACTGTGGTGCGTCTGTAAAACACACAGCTGAAGTCTGATGTGATTTAAAGCTCTGTGAGAAAAGGAAAGGCATGAATCTGATCCGAAATCAAAGCGTGTTTGATGATGGACTGACAGGAGAAACATCGCCGCTTCTGACCTTTATTAGTCTTTCTCTCGTCTTCTGCAGAATGACACCCGTCTGAAGTATTAAAAGAGAGCAAAAACACTGACATCATGGCACTGGGATTCATCTACGACAGGAAAACCTAGTGTCGAGATCCTGCGGGGAACCTGTGACTTACACGAGGACGGTCAAAACGCTCTTCTTATCAGCGTCAATAAATAACGGCAACGGCCACAGGATAAAACTCCCTCCAACAGCGGATAAAAAGCCTGATTTCAGAATAACAACAACAAGGATAAAAACGGCGGCGGTTTCCTCGCGTCAGCTCCTGTCCGCTCTGAAAACAGACCAGAGAGCAGTCAAAGCATCTCTTCTCATGAGTCACATGACATTATATTGAGCAACCGGAAACAGAAAAGCATGCAACACTTTAACACCAGGCTGTTCTGGAGGTCTTAAAGGAACAGTTCACCCAGAAATGAGCATTTGCTGAAAATTTCCTCACCCGCAGGCCATCCGAGATGCGGATGAGTGTGTTTCTTCATCAGATTCTGAGAAATGTAGCATTGCATCAGTGTCTCACTGCAAGTGAATGGGTGCCGTCAGAACGAGAGTCCAAACAGCTGATAAAAACATCACAATAATCCACAAGTAATCCACAGCACTCCAGTCCATCAGTTAACATCTGGAGAAGACAAAAGCTGAAACTAATCCAGCATTAAGACACTTTTAACTAAAATACATCGAGTCTATAATCCATAATAACGCTGCCTCCAGTAAAAAAGTGTTCTGGTCTGAATCAGGAGAGAAATCTGCACAGATCAAGCACAG
>NW_015638943.1:7842-11085 GCF_001515625.1 Sinocyclocheilus rhinocerous | reverse complement strand
CACTGTAATATCCACACAGGACGCATATGCAAGTGCTTAATAACACAAACCTAGGGGCGTCTGAGCTAGAACGTGTTACGGCTAATGCATTCATTAAAGACAGCGTCTGTCGTATTAGCACCGGATTCAGATCAGATATAGTGTGTGTGTGAAAGTGTTACTGTATGAATATAATGTAGCTGCCCTGTGTATAAAAAAACACACCATTTAACATTTTAATGCTGGGGTTTAATGTACTTGATTGTGTCGCATCTTACAAACACAACAGAGAACAAACATGGGTCTGGGAGGCGTCTAGGCGGCTAAATCTGCTGCATTTTCAGACTATATTTAGGCAAACTTCCCTCGAATAGTTCAGACTGTGACTGTGGTGCGTCTGTAAAACACACAGCTGAAGTCTGATGTGATTTAAAGCTCTGTGAGAAAAGGAAAGGCATGAATCTGATCCGAAATCAAAGCGTGTTTGATGATGGACTGACAGGAGAAACATCGCCGCTTCTGACCTTTATTAGTCTTTCTCTCGTCTTCTGCAGAATGACACCCGTCTGAAGTATTAAAAGAGAGCAAAAACACTGACATCATGGCACTGGGATTCATCTACGACAGGAAAACCTAGTGTCGAGATCCTGCGGGGAACCTGTGACTTACACGAGGACGGTCAAAACGCTCTTCTTATCAGCGTCAATAAATAACGGCAACGGCCACAGGATAAAACTCCCTCCAACAGCGGATAAAAAGCCTGATTTCAGAATAACAACAACAAGGATAAAAACGGCGGCGGTTTCCTCGCGTCAGCTCCTGTCCGCTCTGAAAACAGACCAGAGAGCAGTCAAAGCATCTCTTCTCATGAGTCACATGACATTATATTGAGCAACCGGAAACAGAAAAGCATGCAACACTTTAACACCAGGCTGTTCTGGAGGTCTTAAAGGAACAGTTCACCCAGAAATGAGCATTTGCTGAAAATTTCCTCACCCGCAGGCCATCCGAGATGCGGATGAGTGTGTTTCTTCATCAGATTCTGAGAAATGTAGCATTGCATCAGTGTCTCACTGCAAGTTGTGTGTGTGTGTGTTTTTGTGACAAATGAGGACATAAATTTGTATAATGACAAGGGTATGACATAGGTATTACAAGGAGAAGGTGACTTTTCAGGACATTACCCCATGTCCCCACTTTTCAAAACGCATATAAATCACACAGAATGGAGTGTATTGAAAATCTGAAATAGCACAAAGTTTCCTGTGAGGGGTAGGTTTAGGGGTAGGGTTGGTGTAGGACAATAGAATATACGGTCTGTACAGTATAAAAACCATTACGCCTATGGGATGTCCCCACTTTTCACAAAAACAAACCTGTGTGTGTGTGTGTGTGTGTGTTACCTGCTCCGTTGTCTCTCTCTCTCTCCTCCTGCAGCGAGTCGATGAACTCCTGACTCAGAGTCTCGTCGGTGTCTCCGATGAGGTAGATGTTTTTAAAGCGATGATACAACATGGATGCTTTAAACATGATCGCCTCGCTGCCGCGAAACCATCGCATCTGACCGCACACACACACAAGTTACTCCATTACTCTGCACCAGTGAGCATCTTCACATATCTGGAGTAGACGTCACAGTGCATTGTGGTGGCAGAAAAACACTGGGAACAAGTGGAGGGAAATGGGTAAAATCCATGGAATAAGAGAAAAAAAATATTTTTTGTGCCTTTGGATGTCAGAATGGGAATGCAAATCATTTCTGTAGAATACTGTCGTCAAAGACACCATTTGAAGCTAAACGCAGACGTTTAAACGAACAGACTATGAATGAAAACTGCTATGATTACTCTACTTCTAATGCATTAATTTGATTTAAACAATAGTTCTACATAGTATTCACATATGCAGTTCACATGAGACGTATTGTATTAGCCCTACAGTTACAGCACGAAATACTATTTAAACCTATTACTATTAACATGTGTGACCCTGCAGCACAAAAGCAGTGTTAAGTCGCTGGGGTATATTTGTAGCAATAGCCAACAATACATTGTATGGGTCAAAATTATCAATTTTTCTTTTATGCCAAAAATCATTAGGATATTAAGTAAAGATCATGTTCCATGAAGATATTTTGTAAATTTCCTACCGTAAATATATCAAAACTTAATTTTTGATTAGTAATATGCATTGCTAAGAACTTCATTTGGACAACTTTAAAGATGATTTTCTCAATATTTAGATTTTTTTGCACCCTCAGATTCCAGATTTTCAAATAGTTGTATCTCAGCCAAATATTGTCCGATCCTAACAAACCATACATCAGTGGAAAGCTTATTTATTCTTTAAATAAATATATATTATTTATATATACAATTTTATGTTAAAATTGACCATTATGACTGGTTTTGTGTTCCAGGGTCACATTTTACACAACATTTACCTATTTTTTTCTCACAATTCTGACTTTTTTTCCTGCAAATGGAAGTTTATATCTCCTAGTTCGGACTTCATAACTGATTTAACTCAACAATAGCAAGTTTGTCAGGAAAAAAGCCAGAAGTATGGGATATAAGCTCATATTCTGAGCCGAGGGGAAAAGAGAGAATGACAAATTATTTTTCCTTATCAGGATTGTGAGATATAATTTTGGAATTGCGAGAATAGAAGTCAGAATTTTGAAATATAAACTCAAATTTACCTTTTTTATTCTTTTATTCCATGGCTTCCATAGACTGCTACTTGAAACTGTCATTTTCTGCCACCAGATAGGCTCCGCCCACAAAAAAAGCGCCATCACTGTTTGCAAACACTGAACTGGTCTCTACGTACCTTTCTGAGCGTGTCGATGAGCTCGCTGTGGTTCTGAATGTTTCGAGACGAGACTGGGACGGTGCTCAACTCATCCAGAGCCAATAAACACTTACTGACATCCTGTGAGAGACACATACAATAATCACTGTGAGGTCAGTGAGCAGCTCTGAGAATTATGATACTGAACATAATTATATACTTTATAAATGATATTAAACGGGTTCATACTGGATTTTCGAGCGTCATTGAGATTCTGATGTCACCATGCAGCCGGTAGAGCAAAGAGTCTGTGATGGACAGAGAGTGAGCTGAAACACACACACACACAGTTAGAGATACACACACACACAGTTAGAGATACACACACACACACACACAGTTAGAGACACACACACACAGTTAGAGATACACACACACACAGTTAGAGATACACACACACACACACACACA
>NW_015638943.1:6158-7745 GCF_001515625.1 Sinocyclocheilus rhinocerous | reverse complement strand
ACACACATACACACACAGTTAGAGATACAAATACACCCCCCCCCACACACAGTTAGAGATACACACACACACACACACACACACACACCGTTAGAGATACACACATACACACACGGTTAGAGATACAGATACACACACACGGTTAGAGATACACACACAGAGATACACACACACACACATACGCACGTGGATTCAGTGTTGTTTGGGTGTGATGTGTGCGTCTCACCTTTGCGCTCTTCCTCTCTGCTGCTGCTGTTGTTCTGCTGTCTGTAGAAACACACTCCATTAATGACGATAACTATAACAATAACTAATATCATAACTATAAGTAACTATAACTTTTATTACTATATGATCATATTACAGTAACATCAACTATTACAAACCATTACAATAATGATAACAATAACTATAACAATAACGATAACTAAAAATGACAATAACTACTATAACTATAACAATAACTATAAATGATAACTATCAAAATATAACAATATAATCGTTAATGTTATCATTACAGATGTGGCTATTGTTATTGTGGCTATAAAAGCATCTATACCAACGCACAATCATGTTCGGTTTATTCTAAGCACTGCAGTTTTGCCGCCTGTCGCTTTAAATGCTCAATCAAGTCAAATGTTTCTGATTGGCTGCCAATATTTTTATCGTTCATCAGGGTGAATAAAAAGCCGCTCTGAAAGTGATTCCCGTGATATCGTTCCTCTGTGTCCTTATTGTTACAGTTGTGGCATGAACTCTGCTGTTCTCTTAGCGCTCACAATTATAGTTATCTGGTAAAAACATGAGTTTTGTGGTAAAAACACGGGCCGATTTTTGCATTGGTCTGAACAAAAACAGCAGACGGGCTTATTGAAAATACACATTCATTCTCTGCCAGCAGGTGGCGCTTTCAGAATGGCAGAAATATAACTTTTCCCCGGTAACATCAGAACACAAAGCAGCAGCACTGGATTTTGAATCGTGCAGTGCTCATGTTTATTTAATCAAATCATAGCTTTTTGAAGTTTAATCATCATATTAAGCCATATCGCAATTCTGGTCTTTCTGTCCCCAAATTTAAGACCTCTTGAAATCATAATTAAGAGTTTCTTGTCGGGGTGTCACGATTCAATTTGATTCCAATTATCATGTCAACGATTCGATTCGATTTGATATCATAATGCATGACGATGCATCTCATCCTCAATTTTCAATATTACGGCACATGGTTACATTTTGATATTCATTTTATATTAAATTTATTTTGTGCAATTTTATTCAATTGCATAAGCAAGCTACTTTTTAAAATACCTACAAATTAATAATAAATCAAAACAATTGTTAAGAATTTAACCAACTAAATATAGCTTCAAAACATACAAGCAAATATAAAGTAATAAAGGGGGAAAAGACAATTACAAGTGATAAACAAAAAGTACTTTCAGTATCTGAGAGTGCTTTAAGTATCCGAAAGTTTACAGACAATCATAGTTATAGGTTTTTCTTTTTTCTCTCAGCATTACTGCCTTATTATTAGTGTTGAGATCATAGACAGTGGCAGCTTTAATAGGCTGCATTCACACTAAT
>NW_015638943.1:950-4680 GCF_001515625.1 Sinocyclocheilus rhinocerous | reverse complement strand
ATAACTAAAAATGACAATAACTACTATAACTATAACAATAACTATAAATGATAACTATCAAAATATAACAATATAATCGTTAATGTTATCATTACAGATGTGGCTATTGTTATTGTGGCTATAAAAGCATCTATACCAACGCACAATCATGTTCGGTTTATTCTAAGCACTGCAGTTTTGCCGCCTGTCGCTTTAAATGCTCAATCAAGTCAAATGTTTCTGATTGGCTGCCAATATTTTTATCGTTCATCAGGTGAATAAAAAGCCACTCTGAAAGTGATTCCGGTGATATCGTTCCTCTGTGTCCTTATTGTTACAGTTGTGGCATGAACTCTGCTGTTCTCTTAGAGCTCACAGTTATAGTTATCTGGTAAAAACATGAGTTTTGTGGTAAAAACACGGGCCGATTTTTGCATTGGTCTGAACAAAAACAGCAGACGGGCTTATTGAAAATACACATTCATTCTCTGCCAGCAGGTGGCGCTTTCAGAATGGCAGAAATATAACTTTTCCCCGGTAACATCAGAACACAAAGCAGCAGCACTGGATTTTGAATCGTGCAGTGCTCATGTTTATTTAATCAAATCATAGCTTTTTGAAGTTTAATCATCATATTAAGCCATATCGCAATTCTGGTCTTTCTGTCCCCAAATTTAAGACCTCTTGAAATCATAATTAAGAGTTTCTTGTCGGGGTGTCACGATTCAATTTGATTCCAATTATCATGTCAACGATTCGATTCGATTTGATATCATAATGCATGACGATGCATCTCATCCTCAATTTTCAATATTACGGCACATGGTTACATTTTGATATTCATTTTATATTAAATTTATTTTGTGCAATTTTATTCAATTGCATAAGCAAGCTACTTTTTAAAATACCTACAAATTAATAATAAATCAAAACAATTGTTAAGAATTTAACCAACTAAATATAGCTTCAAAACATACAAGCAAATATAAAGTAATAAAGGGGGAAAAGACAATTACAAGTGATAAACAAAAAGTACTTTCAGTATCTGAGAGTGCTTTAAGTATCCGAAAGTTTACAGACAATCATAGTTATAGGTTTTTCTTTTTTCTCTCAGCATTACTGCCTTATTATTAGTGTTGAGATCATAGACAGTGGCAGCTTTAATAGGCTGCATTCACACTAATAGCGCACACACAATAAAATACATAAAATTATATCGGCCATCGGCCTCCCTGCTTTCCAAGATATCGGCATCGGCTGTCAAAAAAAACCAATATCGGTCGACCACTAGCAATGATGCTTGCCCAAAAAGTTGCCCAGCAAAATTGCCCAAAATCATTGCCCAAAAAGTTGCCCAGCATCATTGCCCAAAAAGTTGCCCAGCATCATTGCCCAAAAAGTTGCCCAGTGTATCATCAGCCTAAGACTTTTTATGGACTTAAATTTGATACAACTAAATTTAAGTCTTTTTAAGGATCCGCATGAACCCTGTTTCTGCATGCGGATGGAAACTTAACTATGAAACTATTCAGAGACTCATCAGTGCTGACTAGGGATGTAACTTGGGGAAGTCGTGGCCTAATGGTTATAGAGTCGGACTCGTAACCCAAAGGTTGCGGGTTCGAGTCTCAGGTCCGGCAGGGATTGTAGGTGGGGAGTGTGAATGTACAGCGCTCTCTCCCTCCTTCAATACCACGACTGAGGTGCCCTTGAGCAATTAAAAGAACCCCCAACTGCTCCCCGGGCGCCTAAATGGCTGCCCACTGCTCCGTGTGTGTGTGTGTGTTCACTGCTGTGTGTGTGCACTTTGGATGGGTTAAATGCAGAACACTAATTCCAAGTATGGGTCACCATACTTGGCCACATGTCACGTCACTTCACTTTAGTCACTTAACGATATTATGCAGGAGTAAGTCAATTCACTGACTTTTTTCTGACTTAAGTTTTCTTAGTTAAGAAAAAGTTGGAGCTCTAAATTGTGAACTCTCAAAGTGCATTAGATAGAATAATTTAACTTTAAAATGTACAAAGAAAAGTTGTACATCGTGGAGTCCATATCGCAGTATTATCGAATTGTGACATTTTGATATGGTTACATCCCTAGTGCTGACTGATCTCACTCACTCTGTGGTCCTGCTGTCACGCTCTCCGTTCTGCTCCAGATCTTTCTCCTCCTCCTCCTCCTCCTCGGCCGTGGGTTTGACGGGGCTCCGGGCTCCGCGGCTCCTCTCGGGCCATTTCTGCGGCTCCTCGCAGTGCGTCGTCTGTTCGGCGCCGGTCTGTGTCTTTCCTCTTGTAGACGTCACCAATCCCTGCAGCGACTTCAGCACGCTCTGCCTCTTCTCGGCCAGGATCTTGCTCCTCTGAGAGACACAGACAGACGTCAGACCGCTGCTGCTCCTCCGTATCTCCAAAGCACTCTCGTCCGCTCTCACCTCTTCATCTATCGCTTTCTTCTCCTCTTTTGTCTCGTCCTGCTTTTCAGAGACAATCAGAACGTCGCTCTTCGTCTGCTTGGGTTTATTCACCGTCTCTGTCTGTTCAGGCTTGTCTTGTGCGTTTATCTTCTCCAGTTCTTCTGGTGCAGGAGTCTGCTCCACTGTGAGCCGTTTCCTCTTTGAATCTGTAAATCGAGCGGCTCTGATCAGATAAGCAGCTTTTTATGGTTATAATAACCCTCTGCATTATAATCCAAATTTATAATAACAGCTTTAAGCATTTCACTTCGGTAATGGGACTTATTTCTGAGTGAAACTGAATATTGAGCAGGAAATACAGCAAGCAGGACTTACTTAGATTAGATTGAAAAGTGAATATGATATTATTGCTCAATATTACTCATCCCTGTCAGTGTTTGTCATCGCTGCAAATCGCCAAAACAAAAGTTTAGTTTAATCTGAAGAGATTATGACAGAAATAAATTACTATTGTAAAACATACTTCTCAAAGAAACGCATAATTCAAAAACACAGAATTTGGGGAAAATATAATTGATTAATAATACTAATCAAAATCGATTTGATTACACATGATTTTTGATGATTAAGATGTAATTAAAACAGAATTTGAAGAAAATTTCAATGGAAACAAAGAATTTGGGGAAAATATAACCGAATTTGATTAAACATGCTTTTTGATTATTTAAATGTAAACTTAAAAAAATATATTATATACATGTAGGAATAGCACAATTTTTTTTTCTCCATTTTAACAGTAAAATTCAAACAAGGAATTCAACTGATTAGACATGTTTTTTATGTATTAATTTATAAATATTTAGTATAAAAATTTAATTAAACCATTACAATGGAATCCAAATTAAAACAGAAAACAATTTGGGAAAAATAAAACAGAATTTGGAAAAGAAAAAAAAACAGATTTCATTGGATTCTAAAATTACATTTTTGTTGAACTTTGATAAATTGTTGTTAAATTATATAAGTTTCATGATCACAATTAATTAAACATGCTTTATAATTACTGAAATGTACTTTAACTATTAAAACGGAATCCAGAACAAATAAAACAGAAAACACAGAATTTGGGGAAAAAATAAAACGGCCTTCATAAGGCCTTTTTTAAAGAAAAAACCTTTGAAAGAAAGCATTTTCTGTTAAACTAAAACTAAAAATTGTTGTTAAATTGTATAAGTTTCAAGGTTGCAATTAATTAGACATGCTTTTTGAATACTAAAATGTAATTTACTCAATAAAATGGAACCCCCCCCCCCCCCAAAAAAAAGAATTTTTGA
>NW_015638943.1:0-927 GCF_001515625.1 Sinocyclocheilus rhinocerous | reverse complement strand
AATGGAAACCCCCCCCCCCCCCAAAAAAAATGGAATTTTGGAAAAAAATAAAATAAAACAGATTTCAGTATAAGGCAAGAATACAAATTTGAACTGATTTTTTGTTTGTATTAGCTACTTTTTATGCACATCTGCCGTATTGCAGCTTTAAAATAACTCACAAAATGAAACGAGTAGTGCCTATTTTTTTCTATTTTTTTAATGCCAGATTTCATGTCAAATCTCAATTAAAAGACTTGAGTTCACCTGCTGGGGGGGAGGGGGCGGAGCTGTTCGTCACAGGAAGAGGAACATGAGCGTCTTCCTTCACATCAGATTCAGTTTGAGGGCGTTTTCGTTTCAGAGCGGGTGGCTTCGCCGGCATGGCAGTGATTTGGTTTGAGGTTTGGGTCAGATCTGCAGTGGAGCGCGTGATCCTCAAGGGCTGGAGGATTACAACACAAAAAACAACATTAACAACTCATGTTCTCACATAATCCAAGGTTAAAAGGTTAGTTCACCCAAAAATGAAAATCAGGGTGTGTTTTACTCACCCCCGAGGGCATCCTATTGTCCTGGCTATTCCAAGCTCTATCACTGCAGTCATTATATTAAAAATTGTCTTTGATTTTTCAAGCTGTTTAATGCCACTCCGCGGGTGTTGCATTGCTTCAGTCCAAAAGAAGTTAAATAAAAAGCGTCCATCCATAAAAAAAGTGTCTCACACGGCTCCGGGGGGTGAACAAAGGCCTTCTGTAGCGAATCGATGTGTTTTTGTATGAAAAATATCCATATTCAAAACGTAATAATCACTTGAATCTAGCTTGCGCTCACTGTTGTAAACGGAAGCAGCTCCGGGGGAATGATGTATGAGGTCAGCGCTGCGCATGCGCCGGTCAAAACAGATCAAAACAAAACGGTCAAGAATTAGAAGTACAAAACGAGGAT
>NW_015638942.1:34281-36382 GCF_001515625.1 Sinocyclocheilus rhinocerous | reverse complement strand
TCTAATTAATTAAAATCATGAAACTTAATTTAACATCAATTTATTCAAAGTTTAACACAAATTACATGTTTAGGGTAAATGTTTTATTTTTTCCAACCTTATGTTTTATTGTTATCAAATTCTGTGTTTTAGCATGTCTAATTATTTGAAAGCATAAAAACAAGTTTTAATTATTGTTACAATAGCCTTAAGATTTTTCCCCCTCAGAAATTCTGTGTTGAGTATTTACATTTTTAAGGCATAAAACATACATTTAATTTATCTTTTAAATAATGAAAATTAACACATTTTATTTTTTTGGGAAAATAAAGGGGATTTAATATTACAATTAAAATATTGAAGAAATATTGTATGATTATTCCTTAAAAATAAGGTTTTAATAATTTTAGTAGTAGTAGTAGTATTACGTACGTTCTACTGAACAACAGTAATATATTTCTGCTGCAATGTCTTCAAGTAAAACCGAACTTTTATTTTGACGGGTTACCGTGAATACCTTTACATTTCTGTGTGTATGTGATATGAGGATAGTTTTACTCAAATGAAACGGTAAAATGCTCATGAAGTGACTCTCAGAGCAGTTCTGGAGATGTTGTTCATGTAACGTTATTTATGTCCTCATTAGTGAGACGGCAGACGTTAATATCACCGGAAGCATCACACGTGCTTCAGTATGAGTAGTAAACAAAACTGCGCGTCTGCGCCATTCATTAACACACAGAATTCATATTTAAATAGTCGTTTTGCGGCTTAATATTTACAAATACTAGTGGGAGTGAGAGTGTGCTCACTTGTGTGTGCGCATCGTGGCGGAACTCAGCTGTGTGCGATACAGAGATCGCGACCATGTAACGTAGAGACAGAAATGACATGCCATTGTGTAAATAAGATAAATAACATAAGGCTATTTACACTGAAAAAATGTTTCATTCATCCAATTAAAAAAATGTAGGGTAATGATTCACATCTATATGTGAATCATTACCCTACATTTTTTTAATTGAATCAATGAAACATTTTTTTCAGTGTAGTTTGTTTAATAAAAGAACAAGGTATAGACCTGTTCTATAGAAAAAGTAACTTTAAATGACTTCTGTTGTGATCTGGCGCTATAGAGAAAATAAAAGTAAAAAAAAAATGAAATTAACTTGACCTTCAAGGGGGGCGGGGGGTGCCGTTGGGAGGGCAGGCCGCCCCCCTAATATAATGGCAGGGGAAACACTGAATTGTCATTAGGAAAATACACAAAAAAAATATTATAGAATACAAATTATTGGTTATCATCCAGCACCGTATTTGATTTCTTATCCAATTAAAATACGTAAGAAAAAATAAAGCCTGTCAATTAGACAAAAGTAATTTTTTTGCTGGTTTTTTTACATTTCTGTCCCCCTCATTTCTGAAATGATGGCTACACCCCTATGTTTGCAGTACAGAAAACAGTGCATGAGTCTTCTTGTGCTTGAATGGTTTAAAGTCATATTAAAATGTGCACAAAGGAATCGATAAGAGGAATCTAAATTTTAATTTTATAACAACTAGACGATTCCTGACCTTAAGCATCCTATTCCAGAATTGGAATAGATTTTGGATTCCCAAGCCTAGTTATGGGTTAACATGTTAAATAAAATGCTCTTTTTTTGTCCTACCGAAAATGTGCCTGGATTCCACCTTTGTTATTATTCCAAACTACACTTTCAATGTGACTTTTAACCATTCAAGTCAAGAAGACTCACAGGCTGTTTTCTCTGCTAGACACACATCCTTGTGTAAGTGTTCTTTAGCCTGTTGATTTTCATTCATAGTGTGGTATCGGCGTTTGGTATCGGGGCATTTTAACGAGTACGAGTACAGGAGCTCAGTATCGGGCCCGATACCGATGTGCATTCCTAATTAAAATTCAAACGATGCCCAGCCTTACCCATACCCCACTTTATTTTTTACTGGCACATTTCAATTCACACAGTTTTAAACCCTTTCTTTGCTTTTGCCCTTCTTAAAAACAACCACATAATCTTATACGTGAATGTACTTTTCAAAATTAGCTATAAAACAGTTGCTCCTGGCAACAGGGATAGGTAGTATGTTTGCTTAACATAGC
>NW_015638942.1:30898-33770 GCF_001515625.1 Sinocyclocheilus rhinocerous | reverse complement strand
AGGGTTAGGGTTAACCCTGCTCCATAATGCTCACATCATCTCGTTTTGGGTAAAAATAGAAAAATAATACTAAAGTACTTTGTAACGCAGTAACTTAAGTAGTTTTTCAGCAAACTACTTTTTTACTCTTACTCGAGTCATATTATTTTTCAGTACTTTTACTTGTACTCAAGTAAATTATTTCTTAAGTAGCAATACTTTTACTTAAGTACAATTTCTTTGTACTCTTTCCACCACTAGCGTGGGGGGAATATGTTCTGATGGATGTGATTAACAGCACTTAACAAAACTTAAGCTACTGGCAGTTCCTGTGCGGCAGCAGTCCGATGGACCATTGGCTCATAGGAGACTGTACATAGGAACAAACAACTCAACAAACAACTTCAAAGAGTATTGTACATACACTAGGGTCCCTCTGTTACGACAAAGCAAGAAAGAAATCAAAAGAAAAGAAAAGAAAAAAAAAATCAAAGAAAGAGAAATTTACCACACGAAAGAACACTATGTACACCACAGGACAAAATATTCCCTTGGCTTGGACATTTCAAATTTCCATAAAACCTATTTACTTAAATTCTCCCCCTGAAACAACACACGCAACACTAATTGCGAGGTAATCATCCGGTAACTGCGGCAAAGGTTTTACTTCCTACATGCAAAGAGGAAAACAAATGAAGAAAATAAGTGTCAGGTAATTATTTAAGACTAAAGCCTGAAGGAAAAGGTACTTTTGGGAGTTGGGACAGGCCCACTGACACCGAAGCATTTATACAAAATATGCAAACCATGCAGATTTTCCAGCTCATGTCCATTCTTGCTCTGTGAGCAACTTCACAACCTCTAGTTCATGAAGAACTACACCCTCTCTCAAGGTAGCTGGGAATTCAGCGCCACCACAGTGCAATACATTTTGATTACACACATTTCTATTACGGTCTTAAAAATTTTTTTTTTTTAAATAACAATTTTTTAAAGACAACTGCATGATGGGCATTTTCTATTAATATCAGGAAAATAATAGTATTTGATTGTAAAGAGAATGCAGCAAAACCGAGGAAAAATATTTGGTAATACTGCCAAATTAGCCATGAATAGTTATTTATTTAGCATAACAAATAGCAATCAATGTCAAATACAAAGTTTTTCATGAACAGTTGATACTTCAATCTCAACTGAATCTCAAATCATTCACAAATCAGTCACAAATCGACAAAAATCAATGAAGACAAATTAAGTAAACTAATAAAATAAAACAATTAATATCAATTATAGAAATAAATAGTTTGCTTTACTGTGCAAAAGTCTTAGGCCATTAGTATTATTATTAAGCTATTAGTTTTAAGACTTTTATATATTAATTAGAAACAATTAATCTTTTATTCTAAACAGTACAATTCCCTAAGCTAAGTATTTCCTCCCTAAGTGCTGTGCAATAGGCTATCAGTAAGAATATCAATATGAAGCTTTCATTTTTAAATAAATATATAATAACCATTTCTATTTCAGCAAAGAGATCTACTGCTATAAAGAATATTCTAGGCACTGGAGACTTGATTTCAAGTCAAACCCATTACCCTGAATCACATTCATGCCAAAATCAATAATACAACAAATGATTTGTCCCAATTACAAATGATGCCAGTTGAAAAACAAGGGTGATATAACACATTTCAGTGCTTCTGAGTAAACATGCCTTAGAAGAAATTGTGAGTGCAGGTGCACGTAGCACTGCTTTGACGTTCCTTTCATCACATCTCAATGCGGCCCACCAGCTAATTAACTGTCCTCTCTTACCTTGACGCTGACTGTAAGTGAATACAGGGGAATGTTCATACAGTATTAGCAGACAAGCAGAGCAGGCAGGAAGATACAGAGGTCACACAAACTCTGTCAGAAACCATAAATCACAGAAGAGCCATCACACTTCACAATTCTGTTTTGCTAGAGCCTCCTTCCTACCTGCTCTAAAGCAAGCGGGCCTTCAAATCTACCTACACAGCACTGCAGTCTCTCAATGAGCTTTCAAAAGGCTCAAATCTGTGGACAAAGCTCAGGTCAAGAATCGGTAGCTGAACCTACATTTCAGAACACTTAAACCAAAGATTGTCGGCATGGAAACCACTTAAAATTCATCTTTATTGGCGCAATAACTCTGCTCTTGAGTCAAGATCTACAAAATAACATTACTTAGTAATGTTAAAGTATTTGCAAGGCAGATGTTTTGATTTTCCTCATTTTGGAGGTTAGGAAAGGTTTTTTCCGGAGCTCTTAAAGCGTTAGTTCACCTAAAAATCGTCATCAATCACCCCATATTAGGGATGCACCGAAATGAAAATTCTTGGCCAAAGCCGAAACCAAACAAAATGAAACACTGGGCCGAAGGCCGAATACCGAACACGGAAGACGGTTTTTCCCCCATGTATTTTGACAATTTTTTTCACCATTGCATAAATTAAATAGCCAAAATGTGCTTTTTACTGTTTTGTCTTGTTTTTCAAAGAAAAAATCAATTACACAACAACAATTTAAAAATATTTAACACTAAACATTTTTTAACATTCTAGCAGACATTATACCAACAAAGCACAATTTAACTTAAAATTAATAAGTTACTAAAATAATGTTTTATTGGCGATCAGACCCCCTTCTTGAATCACGCATGTATTTTTTACTGTAAAATTAAAAGCAGCCTTGCTGAGCAGAAGAGACTTCTTTTAAAACATTAGAAAATATTACAGATCCCAATTTGAACACTATGTGTGTATGTTATAATAAATGTATTAACAGAGCTGTTGCAATTATTATCATTATTATTGTATTTTTATTTTACAGAACAACAGTAAAATTACAATACTAACATTTATGAATGTTG
>NW_015638942.1:25495-30850 GCF_001515625.1 Sinocyclocheilus rhinocerous | reverse complement strand
TATTTTTACTTTACAGAACAACAGTAAAATTACAAGACTAACATTTATGAATCTTGGCGTTCTTGCTTTTAGTCAACTTTTATTTTGGCGGAAACGCGCAGGAAGACCTCAATGTTTCTTTTTGCTGACAGCAGATTTATAATTGAGTCTCATTACGAATACGTCGCACACATTTTTCTCAACTTTTATTTTGGCGGAAACGCGCAGGAAGACCTCAATGCTTCTTTTTGCTGACAGCAGATTTATAATTGAGTCTCATTACGAATACGTCGCACACATCGCATTGTCACATGCCCCTTCCTCTTCTCATCGAAGACATGCGATGCAGTACTAAACAGTCTCTCGCTGTCGGTACTTGTAATGATTTTTACGTTTTTCTCGGACAGTTTAAATGCTTCCACACTGCTGACATGTTTGCTGCATTATAAAGAGTACGTGCCTCTCGCGTTACACTGGTTGCTATTTGATAGCGTCACGTCATTGTTCGGGACAATTTATTCGGTCTTTTCGCTTATTTGGTGTTTTCGCTTATTCGGCCGAACAAGCTTTTTTTTTTGCTATTTTCAGCCGAATAATTTCGGTTGCCTAACATTCGGTGCATCCCTACCCCATATTGTTCAAAACGATTTCCACCATGTTTGAAAAATAAATTAAAGTCCACTCCACCAAAATGTCCATGCTTAAAGTTCGTAAAGAGCTCATAAAAGAAATAAATATGAATTGAGCAATTTAATCAAGCGTTCTAAAGACTTCACATGATGAACAGATTTAATTTAGGCTCAGACATGCTCACTTGATGCATGAGAACCAATAGGTTTGCAACAAGCACATGCATATGAGCTTCCGCTTACCGATCGGTGTTAATGTGTGAATTAAGCTTGTTCATCATGCAAATGATCTTCAGAAGATTTTGATTAAACAGCTTTAACTTTGTACTAGCTATTTTGATTTTGTAAATTGTATACTTAAGATTAAGAATAAACTATTTTGCTCAACTGACTCACACTGACTAATTTAAATAAATAAAAACTTTTAAACTCTCACTCTATCAAAATGAAACAAGATTCAAAGGTCACAGATCATTCATATTACAATAAACATGGTTAAGTGATATTTAGACATTTGCCCTTTGTTTAAAGAGAGAAGAGCAAGAAATAGGTCAAGAACTGATGAGAAGTAGAGTAGGGGAGCAGGATCAAGAAATGTTACAAGCCGGACTCATACTCTTTAACAGCATGAGCATCTGTTGAAGCTCTGGCACGTCACACATTTGGTGACATCAAAGTATTGAAAAATAAGACTTGGCTATATCATTAATTCACTAGAGCAAAAGTATAACAGAGGGTTAAAGACCCTAATACTTTAGCTTGTGTCAAACTGCGTACCTGGAGGGCAACTGTCCTGCAGAGAGCAGCTCCAACCAGCTTCAAAACACCTGCCAGTAAGTTTCTAGTAATCCTGAAGACCTTGATTAGATGCTTGAGGTGTGTTTTATTATGGTTGGAGCTAAACTCTGCAGGACACTGATCCACCAGGACTGAAGTTTGACACCCCCAGTGCCTTGTTGATAACAAACTTGTCTCAAATGCTTGTAGATGGATGAGATGATCAAAACAAACAAACGAGGCAGCATGCATGTTCTTCTAACAGTGGCTTACTTGAGGAACAGCATGACCTGAGCTGGTTATTATTTCTATCGGTTATCAGACTCCGACACAGACGTGTGAGTGAGAATACCATGCTAATGGATGCTGTACAGTGTGACACCAAGGCAGTGTTGCAGACCTCATAAGAGGCTGTGTGAAAAACTAATTGCACAGGTATCTCATGAAGGAAGACACTGCAGGGTTTAGACTTTGCAGGAACACTTTCCAGTCCAACACTAGTGGATCTACTCATTATTTCCAGTTTGGATAAAAATATCTGTATCACTTCTTAAGTGTGTTCTAAATGATGCACTACATACTGTCATACTACGCACTAATACACACTCTACTGTCTAGCTCAGGGTCTCCAAACCTCACCTGAACCATCTAATCAAGGTCTTCAGGGTTTTTTTAAAATAACTGACAGATGTGTATTGAAGCAGGGTAGGACTGAAGTCTGCAGGAAGTTAGCACTCCAGGAGCAGGGTCAGAGACCCCTGGTCTCGTTTCTAAATATTAGAAGGGTATTATCATCTCGAATGCACACAGTGTTTATTAAGAGGAACTATATGCTGTGTCAGTCAAAGTTAATATGTAATTTGATTACGCTATCTTCAGTAAAATAGCCAGAAAATGAACAGAAATTAATTTTTTTTTACATCTTACAATTTTATCTTACAGGTTAATGAATCTCTTTATGTCCTAAAAAAAACTTCAGTACCATTAGACAGGCAAATTTTGCTCGCAACATTTCTAAATTCAACTGTGGTTGTATAACAAGTTTTCAGAACATTTTTATTTGAAAATAACATGCATTTTGATTTTTCAACATTTAAAACCAGCTTCAAAGCTCAGAACCTATTTTGGATAATATCAAAAGCAGACTGTAAAAAAGCCACAGATTGAGGGGGCTGGACATAGTACCATCTGCATAAAAATGAAACCTTGCATTACCAATATTAAAATCATGACAGTTTATACACTGAATAATAACGGCCCCAACACAGATCCTTGTTGAACTCCCCTAACAACCGCCAGGGGATCTGACTGAACACCTTCTTTCTGTTCTATCTGTACACATTGAGTTCTTCCCTTTAAATAAGCAATGATTCACAAAATAACATTTTCTGATAGACCTACCCATTTGAGCCTATTAACTGTCATAACTGTCAGTGGTGTGTAAGCAATTTGTATGAAAAAGTATGGATAAGATACAAATAAATTTATACAAACTAGCCAACAATTCAGCAAAATTTAAAATAGTTTACGAACTGCCTAAACTCTGCAGGACACCGGCCCTCCAGGACCGAGTTTGGACAGCCCTGCGCTAGACAAAGCCAAAATTTCTACAAAAAAATAAAATAATAATAATAATAATAAAAAATAAATAAAAAACAACAAATAAATAAAATAATAAAAAATGTATATTCATAAAGTTTAGGTATAAATAAGTAATTAGGGGTCTCAAATTACTTTGTGAACTACATACGTGCATGGTGTTTCACTACACAAAAACAAAATATGCCACCAATGATACAACACTCCACTATAATAATCTTTTCTTATGTCTCACCTCTAACTGGTGAGAAAAACAGGTTTACTCTATGGGCCAGTTTTACTAAACAGGGCAAATTAGCGCGAGAGCGCAATTCCAAAACAGCGCAGATGGAAGGGGAAATTTCTGCGGGTGATTTACTAACAATGCGCAAATTAAAGAACACAGACGCAACAGCTCATTTACATATCGACCAACGCATATACCAAGCGCAGCGCAAATTAGCGTAGTCACAATTAAAGAATAAATAAATAAAATAGCCACAGTATACTGAATAGAACCGGAGGTCAAAAAATGAAGGTTTGCTAGAAGTTTTGTTAGAGCTGGTATTGCGTGACTCCTAGTTGAGGGTTCCAAGTTATCTTTTATTTTCTGAAGCAAGTTTAAAATATCATGGCTTGGCAAATGATATTTTCAGATAATGTGCTCTTCTGGCATTACAAATAAATTAATACGTGTGGAAAACCCCTATCCCTTCTACCACACGCTCTCTGTTCTCTGCAGAGCCTCCTCTTAGCAACAATAATTGCAGCCATTTCAAGTGCAAAACAGTTTAAGACATGCTTTTTCTGGCCGTTAAATAATGGCACAAACGCCAGTAATTTGACAAGCGCAAACGTTAGTAAAACGCTCTCCTCCCATAACTTTTGCATCTGAAAGGGAAACTCCTAAATGCATATTCAATAAGGTCAGGTGCAAAAAATAACTGTGTCCACGCCTTTTCAGTGCTAATTTGTCACTGCGCGTCTTTAGTAAAACCTGACAGTACAATTTTAATGCCAAAAGATGGTTTGCGGTGGCGCAAGCTGTTAGTAAAACTGGCACTAAAAGTGTAGCAAAACCAAGCCGCCTGGACCAATTATCTGTGTGGTGTGCCACAGAAACAGCAGTTGTGACTAGCTGGATAAAAATACATTCTTACATATACAACATAATTATGATTCAATTCATGCATCTGAACTACATTTGTGTTTGTTTTTATCATTACTTCGGATCAATTGTTGTATTTCAATAATGAGTGGTCTAGCAGTCAATCCTGATTGACAAGTGTCACCTTGACCCATGTGTGGCCTCGATACTAAGCAGAAAAGTGAAAATATGGATTCAAAAGTGTTATTCATAGGGCAGCGTTTAAGATGAAGAGCATGGGGCTCTCACTTTGATCTCATCAGGTAGATTATGAAGCTGTCCACATAAGCTGGAGGAGACGAAAGTCACATCAAAGTCACAAGACTCATCATCAGGTTTCCCTAATGCAATCCTTCAGAATATGAGCCTTTTTAACAGTTACTACTGATAGATCAAAAAAAACAAAAAAATACTGTCAAAAAGCCATCAACAGTTTTACTTGGATTACACAAACACTTGAGAAGAGTGAAGATAGTGGCTAGACTTTCCTTTCTGCCAAGGCGGCATTCAGGTGTGAGAGTCTGATGAATAATTTATGACAATTCTTCTGCCGTAATGATTCAGCACAACAACTTTCACCCTCTCCTCGCCGAGTGTAGAAGTTACAGCAAGCTGCACCAGCCAAAGTGAGAAATTCTTCACAGACTGGCTCTTGAACAGAGTTTATGTTATCTATAGGATCTCTGTTCAGTCTTTGAGATCATCTCTCTCACCGCCAGATCAATACCTTCACAGCATGCAACGCCGCCTCTCACAACAGACAGTTGTTATACAGTGGCTGGCGTATCGGCTTTTCTGTGGGATTGCAAATATGATATGTTTGTTAAAATGGCTGAGCTTTATATTCAAGTCCTGGCAGTGTTTAAAAAGTAACAAGTCTGAATTGAGCACCACTATCAAAATCACAAAAGTGGCTTCTTTTTGCAGCGACTCGAATTGTTCACTGCTGCTTGTACATGATACAGTGCAAATAACCATATAACTGACCAGTCTTAGGTAAGCAAAATGAACAGGTCTATCAGCTTAAAAAAAAGAGAGGAGAGACTTGTGTATCATTAAAGGGGTCATATGACGTTGCTAAAAAAGAACATGTTGCATCGCGCCGCGTAAACATAAAACCATGTCTGCATTTGCGATCGGAGAAACGACAAACAATTAGCACTGCTCTACACTGCTCAAAACTCGCATTTCAATAGTAAGTGGCAAATCCTTTAAATATGAAAACGTACTTACAGGCTGTGAGAC
>NW_015638942.1:23153-25383 GCF_001515625.1 Sinocyclocheilus rhinocerous | reverse complement strand
ATACCTCAAGCGTGTGACGGAAATGTTACGCCCCTTACCATACTGTGATACTGTGATGCCGTGTCCCGGTGCAACAAGACAAAACCAATAAAACACATTCCAAACTAGGCATTTGTAGCATCGAGTGGGGACATAATTATTGATTATAATGACTTATACTTTATAAAGAATATCTCTTTGGGTTTGAGACTTTAGTCTTTGCAACTTTTGGGATCTTATCTATTCACGAACAGCTTGTAACACTCCAAAGAGAAAGAAAAACTTGAAATCGCATCATATGACCCCTTTAAAGACCCGTTCATATCAACACAAATGTTCTGCACAAAAATTTGATTTGACTTTCACATGCTTCCAAAAAAAAAAAAGGAAGAGGGACTGAATGAAAAAAGTAGGTGTCACTTTTAGAAAAGCAGAAATACTTCAGTTATCTGGTACACAAAGAGTTTGTTTCTGACATCCTTTTTGTCATTCAGAAGAAAGGAAGTCAAACAGTGTATTCATTAGGTTTAATCAAAAAATTAAAAAAAACACCAAATACAGCAATACAGAGACAAAAAGCCTGTTCTGGATTCTTCCTTTGTTATACAGAGGAAATCAAAATTAGAGAACAATCTATAAATACTTGATTTTTTTCTGAAATATTGTTAATCTTCATCGCACAAAATTTGAAGGAATATTAGCTGTAGGTATACCACTGTTCTACTAACATGTTTGACAAAATATCCAAGGCATGTCAACAAAAACCTTTATTTTCTGGAAAACACAGTGATCAAAATTAGAGAACAGTAACCACTGAAGCACGAAAGATTACAACTACAATTTTGGAGGGTTACAGCTGTCAAAAATTAGTAGGAAGTGTAGAGGCCCCTGCTTTGAATGACTTCAGCACATCTGCAGCCACAGGAAATCATTAGTCTCTCACACTGCTTTGGTGTGATCTTGGTCCACTCTTCCTCCAGTCTCTTCCATAGTTTGGTAACTAGTTTGACACTGAACCAACTTCTCTTGCAATGACTGAAAGGGTCATCCCTTTGGTGTTCATCTAGACTGCGGCCTGTCGCAGGGTTTCAGTCACCTTAGGCTATGTCTACATTAATCAGAATACATTTGAAAACAGTGTTTATGTTTTAAAACACTCTCCATCCACACTAGCGTTTTCCAAAAGTTGCTCATCCACACTGAAACATCAGAAAAATGTTAAATTTGCTTTACTGCGCATGCGTAAAGCCTCAAAAGAACTGAGACGATACAGACTGAACAGACGTGAGGTCGCACTCACTCATGATTGTATGTCTGATCTAAAACACAACTGCCTTCATGTTTTGCCACAAACAGCCATCGCGCGTAAAATTTCTGTCATATTTGCAGGACTGTCATATGAAGAGTGTACAAAGCATCTGTAGCAATAGTGTGAAAGTGAATAGCACATAACAGACAGTATAAACAGATATCTATTGCTACAATATGTGTTGCATGAGTCATCTTCAAAATGATTTGAAAATGATGACACGTGACGTTTTCAGATTCCACACTACAATGTGAAAACAGCATTTTCAAATTTAGTCACTTTGGAGACCATTTTCAAAAAAACAAGTTTTCCTCAACAAAAATGCTGTTACAGTGGGGACGGATGGCCAAAACGAAGCGAAAAAGAAGTTTTCAAATGAAAATGTATTAGTGTGGACAAGGCCTTAGCGGTGCCTGTCAGCAATCTCAGTGAAAATTGTAGGAATGCTTCTATTTAAATAGGATTTGTCATATGTGACCCTGGACCACAAAACCAGTCATAAGGGTCAATTTTGTGAAATTGAGATGTACACATCATCTGAAAGCTGAATAAATAAGCTTTCCATTGATGTACGTGTTGTTAGAATAGAATATTATTTGGTCGAAATACAACTATTTAAAAATCTTGAATCTGAGGGTGCAAAATAAATATTCTCAAAATATTGAGAAAATCACCTTTAAAGCTGTCCAAATGAAGTCCTTAGCAATGCATATTACTAATCAAAAATTAAGATGATATATTTACAGTAGGAAATTTACAAAATATCCTCATGAAACATGATCTTTACTTAATATCCTAATGATTTTTGGCATAAAAGAAAAATTGATCATTTTGACCCATATAAATGTATTTTTAACTATTGCTACAAATATACCTGTGCTACTTATGACTGGTTTTGTGCTCCCGGGTCACAATCCAAAGGAATTTAGCACCAGGTGCCAG
>NW_015638942.1:15559-23073 GCF_001515625.1 Sinocyclocheilus rhinocerous | reverse complement strand
AGAACAAAAATATTAAATTTATATATATATATATATATATATATATACACACACATACTGTTTTTGAGAATATAATTAATTTATGAAATATGCTTACAAAACTGCCCTTCTACTCCTATTAGGATAACTTCAAACAGGACCAAGCAGTGACCTTGAAATTTAGGAAATTATATAGGTGTTCTCTAATTTTGATCTCCACTGTACACTGGTGCTTAGCAAAAAAAGTATTTAATTTGTGAGTGTCACCCATTCACGTTTTATATAATAGCAGCGACTCTAATCGGAGCTAATCGGTTGGCCAGTTTTCTTCACAGGGCAATGGAGAAAATATTAGAATAGAATTATAAATAATTTAAACAGCTTCTTGTTGTTACTGTAAAGATTTCAGAAGGACCCCAGTGTCAGGAACAAGCGGATGATTTATTTTTAATGGTGTCTCGGGTCAGAGGTTTACATGTTTGTTCAGAGATTCTGAGTGACTACATACTATTTTGTAAATTGATTGAATTGAATTTATATGGATGTGTTTTCAAAAAATTATTCTGTGCAACAGCGAAGTTTGTTAATAATTTGTTTTTATATAATAAATAAAACTCATGAAATGTTTACCAAGACATTTGTTGTGGACTGAACAGCCTTTAAAACAGCAAATTCATCCATCACTTAACAAGATGTGCGCCCATTTAAATTTAATTTACACAAAAATTCAGACCGTCTCAAAAACAATTTGCAAAAAAGCCCTGTTTGTTCAAAACAACAAAACCATGACTTCCTGGAAAACTAGCACAAAATGGAAATGGAAGGTGTAGCCACTGGCGAAGCAACTGTGGCTCTTATATAAATGTAATAAATTACTTGTGGTTTAGAGCATGCAAACAAAACGCTCTGATGAACTTCTGTTTTGCTAGCGATCGGCAGCAGATGCCTTCTGTCTGGGAGAAAAGCAGAGTTCTGGAAGGTAACAATCAATCATCTGAGTAAATTATTCAGGTCACATGATTCTTTGATGTGCTTCATAGATTTAGCAAAAAAAGCAAGAAAATAATTATATAAATATTTATACATAATATATATTGTATAAATGCTGGTGGAAAGACTACGATTTATAAAAACTGCATCTTGGTCTTTACATCAAGCATTTAAACAATATTGGCATAAAAATAAGTGGACTGAAAACCAGTTATAGAAAACTGTGAATGATTCAAGCTTCAAGATCTTTTTGGTCAAGTTCTTCTCTAAAGGAACTTTTCGATCAAATTATTCACATTAAATTGTTTATTTACTCCTTGAAATTCCACAAATCAATCAACGTACAAATTATCATTTAAAATATGTTTCAAATACAAACTGTCAATTTTCCTATTCAGCCCATGTCATGTTAATAATTTTACATAATGTTGGGCCTAAAGACCACCATCCTGACGCAAACCCAGTTTAGGGGTTCAGCATTGCTACTAAAAGCCTCCAATTGTCCATTACTACCAGTGTGTATGGTCCACTTGCTCTCCCCCGACAACAGAAGTGTGATAAGTGAACCGTGTGAGGCTGCAGACGTGAGAGGCCGGCTGGGGTGATGTGTGGGTAGTGATGGAGAAGTGGATGTTTGCAAGAACATACTCACACATTAGAAACGCCTCTGGCACGGGGCACCAGGATGGCTGAGAGATGAGAATGGAAATGAATGATCTCAGACGAGCGCTATTCTTGGGTCAGCCCTGCTGCTATTAATATTCAGCTATTCTCATTTAGCGATATTTAGGATAATTAATTTCAGCCCTGAAAGAGACTCAGAATTTCCTTATGGGAGCCACTGATAAGTGGATTGCAGCTGTGAAAAGGTTTAAAAGATTGTATTAATGAAATTGTGTGCAGCAGGAAAGCATACGCAGTGCAAGAATGAAAAAAAAAATCTTTAGGTTGCAGGTGAAACCCCTGGTGTTGTGAAGCAGTGCTCTGGTGGGCTATGATTCTACATCTAGGCAGGCTGGATTTTTTGTCACTTGATTAATCTAAAAGCAAGACTTCTAGGGAAAGATTAATTGAAAAACACAGGGAGAGGGACAATTAAACAGAGGCATACAAATACACAAAGGGAGTGAATATATTCGATTCAAGTCATTAGGAAAATACTTGAATAATACCATGAATACAAATGCAAAATAGGGCATGAACAATACATATTTCTATACATTTATTATTTTTCAGACCCTATTTTGTATTTGTACTCAAGTTTTCTGAAAGTCTGAATAAATGCAATGCAAAACAAGCACCTAACAAAAGTATTGTGCCAGCAGTGTTAATTTTGACAGCAAATTTTGATTTTGTTTTAGTCATAGTCTTTTGACTAAAATGTCATTTAGTTTTAGTCATATTTTAGTCATCTGAATGGTTTTAGTTTTAGTTGACTAAAATATAAGACTCACCAAAACAGACAATTGACATCTTTTTGTGTGTATTCAAGTGCGATAAGATGCAAAAGAGAACTGAATTCAGTACTTATGTGGTGTCTGAGAGGCGCTTTTTGTGTGCACTCGGAATACAGGGCTCGCAAAATCGCAGAGCGGCGTTTCAGGCAGAGCACGAACACAGAATTGATTCCTCTTTCGCTTAAACGGACACATACTGCTTATCTCAAAATAACTATATCAGCAAGTATTTTCATGTCTTAAATGAATGTAAACAGTGGAGAATATGAAAAATCAAGTACACTGGAAGAACGATACCAATTAAAAAAAAAAAAGGTATGTTCCCTTGGAATGGCCCAGACAAGTTTTTCCTCAGGGCTGCAGTCTTTGTGATAAGGCTGAGGGGAAGTCTCTGTGGAACAATAGACTAGAGTTCACAGTAAAATGAGAGGCAGCTGTCAATCATCCATTCCCTTTTTAGCTCTCTAGCCTCAGTAAACACAGCTTTGCCAAGGAGACCCGCAGGTTGAGCAGGGAATCCACTGCAGAACAAGAGGCATCCCGCTCTTCGGATAAAGGGGAGGAGCGGAGAGGGAAGCGAGTTGGAAAATCTATTCAGCTGTTCCCACACTGGGCTCTATGGGTTTCCTGCTTTCAGATTTGGTCTCTGAGTGGCTACAACCCATTTCTTTCAAAAGGGATTTCTATTCAGAAAGAGGTGGGGGGCTGTGGCAGCCATATATTGGCAGACAGCAAAATACGAAAATTAGAAAGTGACCTTTTATTCTACATGTTCCATCCATGCCAAAAAATGCTAAACTGAATATTCATTCTATGCGACCTACTCTTCCAAGGCCTCAGAAGAGACTGAAGGCCTTTTAATGTATGCCTGCGACCACTGTTCTATAAACAGAGGTCACTGAAAGGGTTAGTTTGTCCAAAAATTCAATTACTCCGCCTTAATATCGTTCCAAACCCATAAGACCTTCACTCATCTTTGAAACACAAATGAAGATATTTTTGAATTAATCCTGACAGATTTCTGTCCCTCCACTGAAAGTCTGAACAACCAAAACTTTGATGCTTCAAAAAGTACAAAAAAGACGACACTGGTTCTTGTAGAAGCTGTTCAAGAAAAACCCAATGCAAATTAGCCATCCACATTTAGTTTTTCAGATGAGGTTTAGCAGTGGGTAAATATGAAATTGATACCACATTAAAAGACAGCAGTGCAATAAAGCGATAGTTCAAACAACAGGAACTAAATGGAACAAAGTTGTTCTCAAGAATCTTGTTTAATTTCTACTAATTGCCTCAAACATAAAGGATGCACCAATATAATACTGACAAGTCAATAATTATGTTTTGGTAGACGCCCAATAAATGGCTAATATAAAAATTATATACGGTCTAAATAAATTCAAAATAAAACGGGCATTAATTTGCGTTATTTTAACATTATGTTTAGTTTTTAAATAAAACCTACCCCGTTCAGATGTCCATACAAAAATATGAACATGTCTACTTTCAAGGATTTCATATAGCCCTTTTACAGCAGCTTCAGTTCGCAAACAATGGACACTCATGACCTAAATATGATTTTCATTTACAATAATAAATGCTAAAATACAGCATTAGTGACTTACTTTTCATCAGTCGCGTGTGCACTCAAGCTCCAAGAATCTCCCTTTCTTGCGTCATTTTGAGACTTTTGAATCTAGTGAAATGTTAACTGGAGACTCGCTCTGACCAGATCATTTGAATCAGTGAGTTGCTGAGTTGAGAACAGCTGCAATCTGCTCAATCCAATTCATGAATGAATCATTCAGTGCGATTTGCAAACTGATTTAACAGGCTCATTGAAAATAAACAGCTTGTTCATGAAACGGACACCGCTTATCATGTCTCGTAGTGTGTGACAATTTCTCCAGATCAAAATGTTTTTATGAAATGTAGTGGAGTAAAAAGTACAATATTGTGCTTTGGAATGTAATGAAATAAAAGCTTCCCAAAATAAAAATACTTACAAAAAAATTTTTTTTTAAATTTTACTTAAGTAACTAAATAAAAATACTTAGTAACTGTCCATCATATTTGTCATATCAGCCATAACATCCAAAATAATAACGGTATTGGCCAAAACATACAGCCCTAAAAGACAGAAAAACTAAACTTGTATAGAGAGAAATGAGCAAAGGAAACTAGGAAAGTAGGTCATAACATAAGGCAGAATCAATAACAAACTCAAACTTGTTCAATCTATGTCTCTATAAACTACAAAACGTTATTCCATCATAAACACATTCTTCAGTGAAAGCAGTTCTAGATCCAGAGATGCATTAAAAGGGGGGGAAAAGTCTTGCAATTTTGCCATACTGCCCAGTTTCTACATAATATCTTCAGAGTACATTTAGAGTATACATTCTTAAGGCCCAAACACACCAAGAAAAATAACTATAAAGATGACAATTACAATAACTAGTGTACACACACTAACAGAATATAACTTGGTTGGATGGATTCTGATTGGCTGTCAAAGTTTTTTTTTTTTCCCCTTCCTGTAGAGTCTGCTATTCTCTTAAATTTAGGAAGTGAGCATTATCATTTTTAAACAGGTTTTTAATGATCCTCTTCCTTTGTAATTACACGGCTAAATAGCAACATTATTTTTGAGATGTTCCTAATTCAAATAAGATACATTTAGGTCATGTCAAATCCACTCTTTTAAAGCAGCACTTCTTTTTTGTGTTTGGGTGAAGTGGGTCAATTACCAGTACGGTGACTGTAAAGTAGGGCTGTGCGATTAATCGAAATCGCGATTTGAGACGTTGCGATTTCCTAATCGCAAAGCCTGCGATGTGGACGCGATATTACTCCGTTCCAGAGCATATGCATGACTGCCAGCCTTGAGTTGCAATCTTACTTGCCCTGGGCAAGAGTGAGCGCACCTCCGTTCTCCCCAATCAGCACTGCTCTAGCCAACTGCGTAAACACCCACCATTAAAAAAACAACAAAAAAACTGTTAATTCTGTAAAAGTAGTTATACCATTATAATCTTTCCTGCTGAAAAAAAACAAAAAAACAATAGAACCCCTCCCAAAACACAATAAAAAATTTTATGGATTTCAGGGTTATAATGGGAATTTGTTTGGTTTTAATGTAAACTATAATGGTGTCTATTTGATGGATTCTATTGGTGGGATGTAATCTGGCAGATGGCAACCAATAGAACAACAGTAATTCCTATTGGAATAATGCCCAAAACAAAAAGGAATTTTGTAATGGTTTAATGGAAACTATAAGAATTTCTGTGATGGTTTCTATTGTTTTTTTCAGCAGGGTAATGATACCCATACTGTGCTGCACATTACTGACAATATTGAGCTGAAGCTTGACTTGCAAATTTAAAATCGCAAATCAAAATCGCAATCGCAATATCTGTCAAAAAAATCGCAATTTGATATTTTCCCCCAAATCACACAGCCCTACTGTAAAGACAAACTGCATCCCAACAGAGGAATACATTTAGAAACTAATGTTACAAAGAGATATACACCCTCTCACTGGCAGGATCTCGGATTCATTATAAGTGATATCAGGTTCAGGTAGGCACTTACAGAAACGCAACTGCTTGTGTGCAGGTGAACAAAGTGCAGGTAACTTTTCAACCAATTTAGCAGTTCCCATGGCAATGGAGTGCCAGCGGGTTGCAGGATAATCTCTAGGAAATGGAGTTGACCCCTGTATGTATTATATTTCTTGGAAGATGCCTGTAAGCAATATGTGAAAAGCTGTATATAACAGATTTCCTCTGTTAGAACACACACAAACCTTACATCAAGATTGTTGTGTAGAGATTCTGCTATGGTGGGTAATTGGACAGTGTGTAAAGAGAAATAGAACTTTCAAGTACCTAAAGGCCCCTTTACAATGCAAAAAATCTATCAAAAAGAATAGCCAACAAATGGCCAAATAGTCAACAAATATATTTACACCAAGAGCAAAATGAACATGTGATGGGCTATGGGAAAACAAAGCAAAGTGTTTACAGACAATAGCATAATAAAAGCCTACATAAATTAACTTTTCATTAAGAAGCAATTGCAACTAATGCATCATTTCCCATAAAAATCACAGAATCACACCTCTTGAATCCACAGACAAAGGCATTGCCAGACAAATAAAAATGCACTGTCATCACTTAGACCTGTTCTGCATCTAGTCAGACAACACAGGGGCCATTTTTAATTCTCAGAGCATGACATGAATACTAGGAAAACAGCTGAGAGGTGTTGCCGTGATGACAAACAAAATAAATCACTCCATTTAAAAGTCGTCAGAGCAAGGTCTCCAATTTAGAGAGCTCTGCTATCAGCCACTCACCCCCTGGGCACATGGGCACATGGACAGCAGGTTTGTCCACCTCAGTCCTGAAAGAGATTCCAGTAGCTGACATGGGAATGAATCACCTGCTAACAAGGACATCCAATCTTTGTGTCAGTTAAAAGTTAACTACCATCACTGCAGAAAGAGACCTTTTGATAAAATGCCAGTTGTGATAAGTGAAAAGGACTTTCTATCAGCAATACAACACTGTATAATTAAAGTAGCTTGATAAAAGGAACAAAGAAAATATTCTTAAAAGATCAAGTGAGCATATTCTGCACCACCACCATCACCAAACATAACTGCAAAAGTAAGGAAGAATAACTCATTCTGAAATTATCCATCATAACTCTGCATTTATTAAAGGGATAGTTCACCCAAAAATTATTTACTCACCCTCAAGCCGTCCTACATCATCCGCTGGAATGCCACTCTCTTGTGAACGTTTATAAAGTTTTAAATATGGATATTTTTCTTACACAAATGCATCAATTCACTTCAGAAGGCCTTTATTAACCCCCGGAAGCCATGTGGAGCACTTTTTATGATGGATGGATGCACTTTATTGGACTTCAAAATCTCAACAGCCATTGACTGACATCATAAAGCTTGGAAGAGCCAGGACATTTTTCATATAACTCTGATTGTATCCGTCTGAAAGAAGGCAGTCATATACACCTAGGATGGCTTGAGGGTGAGTAAATCATGGGGTCATTTTCATC
>NW_015638942.1:13279-15252 GCF_001515625.1 Sinocyclocheilus rhinocerous | reverse complement strand
AATAATAATAATAATAATAATAATAATAATAAAGAAATCTAATGCAAAGAGAAAAATATGTAGGCTAACTAAAATTAGTGGTCAAAGCATGCGGGTGAGCAAACGGGCAGTATTTTAAAATCAATCAGCTCAATATTTTACAGATAACAGCTTCATAACAGACTACATAATTTTGCTTTTAATTAAGAAGCAATTGCAACTGTTGCGTCATCTCCCATCAAATCACCTCTTGAATCCAAAGACAAAGGCATTCCAAAAGTCTGTACACATGACAGAAAAGCCAGACAAAAAAAAAAATTGCACTGACATCACTTAGACCTGTTCTGCATGTAGTCAAGACAACACAGGGCCCATTTTCAATTCTCAGAGCATGACATGAATACTAGGAAAACAGCTGAGAGGTGTTGCCGTGATGACAAACAAAATAAATCACTCCATTTAAAAGTCGTCAGAGCAAGGTCTCCAATTTAGAGAGCTCTGCTATCAGCCACTCACCCCCTGGGCACATGGGCACATGGACAGCAGGTTTGTCCACCTCAGTCCTGAAAGAGATTCCAGTAGCTGACATGGGAATGAATCACCTGCTAACAAGGACATCCAATCTTTGTGTCAGTTAAAAGTTAACTACCATCACTGCAGAAAGAGACCTTTTGATAAAATGCCAGTTGTGATAAGTGAAAAGGACTTTCTATCAGCAATACAACACTGTATAATTAAAGTAGCTTGATAAAAGGAACAAAGAAAATATTCTTAAAAGATCAAGTGAGCATATTCTGCACCACCACCATCACCAAACATAACTGCAAAAGTAAGGAAGAATAACTCATTCTGAAATTATCCATCATAACTCTGCATTTATTAAAGGGATAGTTCACCCAAAAATTATTTACTCACCCTCAAGCCGTCCTACATCATCCGCTGGAATGCCACTCTCTTGTGAACGTTTATAAAGTTTTAAATATGGATATTTTTCTTACACAAATGCATCAATTCACTTCAGAAGGCCTTTATTAACCCCCGGAAGCCATGTGGAGCACTTTTTATGATGGATGGATGCACTTTATTGGACTTCAAAATCTCAACAGCCATTGACTGACATCATAAAGCTTGGAAGAGCCAGGACATTTTTTAATACAACTCCGATTGTATTTCTCTGAAAGAAGGAAGTCATATACACCTCGAAATGCTTGAGGGTGAGTAAATCATGAGGTAATTTTTATTTTTTGCGTGATCTAGCCTATGCCTTTAAAGCAAATCAGCTCATAATAATCAACCCTCTACATCGCGAGTAAACCACTCGCATACACTCTTAAAAATAAAGGTGCTTCACGATGCCATAGAAGAACCTTTTTGTCTAAATGGTTCCATAAAGAACCTTTAATATCTGAAGAACCTTTCTGTTTCACAAAAGGTTCTTTGTGGTGAAAAAAGGTTCTTCAGATTACAAAAAGGTAAGAAAGAGATGGTTCTTTAAAGAACCTTTGACTGAATGGTTCTTTGTGGAACCAAAAATGGTTCTTCTATGGCATCGCTGTGAAGAACCTATTGAAGCACCTTTATTTTTAAGAGTATATGCGACAAAATTTTACCCTGGGCGACTGAATGATGTCTATCGATAGCCATTGGCTAATAAATTCTTCGATTTTACTCGCCAGTGTGTGTGTGTGTTCGAGGCTATTACAAGTTTAGCACAGATATATTTTTACTCGCCGAACACTCTGAGCGCTTCAGAGTTTCACTCTCCATCAACAAATCTGTACTATTTCAGTTCATCTCAATGTATGCAAGCGTACCTGTATTTGCCACACCATAAACTCTAGTGTGAAGGCGCACGACTCGCCGTCGCTTTGCTGATAGCACTGTTTCTCACACATGCAAAGAGAGAGCGAGAGAGTCTTACATGCCACGCTGAATCGACGCGCTACATGTAAACCATATACTTTGTTGTATTTTCTTGTCAAAATAAAATTTTC
>NW_015638942.1:7890-9720 GCF_001515625.1 Sinocyclocheilus rhinocerous | reverse complement strand
TGGGTGCAGGTGTCCGTGATCAGTAATCAGGTGATTGTGAGCGGGTGTAGGAGGCTGATTCGGCTGGTGAGGCAGGTGTTTCCGTGACAATATGAGGATGGGTGTTGTTATTGTGAACTAAAATTAAAACTATGAAAAATCATCAAAATAAAGCTGAAATAAATAAAGGTTAAGTAAAATATAAATATTAGATGAAAGCTTTGAAAAACTTACATGACAATAGGAAATGTTATACAATTCAGTTATAGAAATTATACAGACACCTTAATGTTTTTTTGTTTTTTTTTGAAGCTTGAAAGTTTTGGACCACATTGAGTTTAATAATACAGACAGAAACTTCTGAGTTCCAACCTGATTTCATAGAAGATGTAACTATTTAACGAGGTGTCAATTTCATATGACGCAAATCATACGATTTTTTAGAAACTATGAAGGTCCACCCCTAAACATAACCATTACTGGAATCATGTAAGTAAATCTTTTTTTGAATTCCAAACCGAATACATTTCTAAACTGAAGTAAATCAAAGCTATTTACACTCTTACAAATAAAGGTGCTTCACGATGCCATAGAAGAACCTTTTTTGTCTAAATGGTTCCATAAAGAACCTTTAATATCTGAAGAACCTTTCTGTTTCACAAAAGGTTCTTTGTGGTGAAAAAAGGTTCTTCAGATTACAAAAAGGTAAGAAAGAGATGGTTCTTTAAAGAACCTTTGACTGAATGGTTCTTTGTGGAACCAAAAATGGTTCTTCTATGGCATCGCTGTGAAGAACCTATTGAAGCACCTTTATTTTTAAGAGTATATGCGACAAAATTTTACCCTGGGCGACTGAATGATGTCTATCGATAGCCATTGGCTAATAAATTCTTCGATTTTACTCGCCAGTGTGTGTGTGTGTTCGAGGCTATTACAAGTTTAGCACAGATATATTTTTACTCGCCGAACACTCTGAGCGCTTCAGAGTTTCACTCTCCATCAACAAATCTGTACTATTTCAGTTCATCTCAATGTATGCAAGCGTACCTGTATTTGCCACACCATAAACTCTAGTGTGAAGGCGCACGACTCGCCGTCGCTTTGCTGATAGCGCTGTTTCTCACACATGCAAAGAGAGAGCGAGAGAGTCTTACATGCCACGCTGAATCGACGCGCTACATGTAAACCATATACTTTGTTGTATTTTCTTGTCAAAATAAAATTTTCCAATTCATTTGGAATTATTCAGCTTTTAAGAACAAGCAGAAGATATGCCGATTTATCCGGTAGTGGGCGGAACTAACGCACAAACACAATCTCATTGGCTGGTGCTCATCTATTACCGTCCCCGTTTTAATTTCAGCAAATCAGTTCAAGGGAATGCTGACAACGTGATTAATATTCATGAACCCAGCAGCTCATCAATTCAAATGCGTTGTACTGTATATTGTTAGTATAGTAGTAGAACTAGTAGTGGTATTATCTTTTTATAATAATTACTATTATCTATTTTTTTAAAGAAACCCTGAATGGCCAACAATATCTTAAAGGGTTAGTTCACCCAAAAATGAAAATTCTGTCATTAATTACTCACCCTCATGTCGTTTCAAACCCATAAGACCTTCGTTCATCTTCGGAACACAAATTAAGATATTTTTGATGGAATCTGAAAGCTGTCTGACCCTGCATAGACAGCAATACAACTGAAATGTTCCCAAGTCCAGAAACGTAGCAAGGAGATCTGTAAAATAATCCATGTGACATCAGTGGTTCATCCGCAATTATACGAAGCTACGAGAATACTTTTTGTGCGCAAAAAAAAAAAAAAAAGACTTTATTCAACAATTCGTC
>NW_015638942.1:0-4783 GCF_001515625.1 Sinocyclocheilus rhinocerous | reverse complement strand
AAATGTGGTGGTAGTGTGATGGTCTGGGGCTGTTTTGCTGCTTCAGGACCTGGCAGACTTGCTGTGATAAATGGAACCATGAATTCTGCTGTTTACCAAAAAATCCTGAAGGAGAATGTCCGGCCATCTGTTCGTGACCTCAAGCTGAAGCGAACTTGGGTTCTGCAGCAGGACAATGATCCAAAACACACCAGCAAGTCCACCTCTAAATGGCTGAAGAAAAACAAAATGAAGACTTTGGAGTGGTCCAGTCACCTGAATCCCCTGAATCCTATTGAGATGCTGTGGCATGACCTTAAAAAGACGGTTCATGCTCGAAAACCGGCTGAATTAGTGTGTGTAAAATAGTATATCAGTCTGGCGACTAAACTAAAAAAATGTACTAGCCAATGGCTATTATATTGCCAAGGTGTGCGTAGAGGGTTGATAATGTTTGTGTATCGGGTCTAGTATGTTGTTTTGAAACCAGAAAAGACAACACATTACCTGTGTGACAAACATGCAAAAAAATAAGAAATCAGGAAGGGGGCCAACACTTTTTCACGCCACTGTATGTGTGTGTGTAAAATAGTATATCAGTCTGGCGACTAAACTAAAAAAATGTACTAGCCAATGGCTATTATATTGCCAAGGTGTGCGTAGAGGGTTGATAATGTTTGTGTATCGGGTCTAGTATGTTGTTTTGAAACCAGAAAAGACAACACATTACCTTGCACTGCAAATTCAACAATAGTGGAATATTTTTAAATAATTTAAATTGCACACTTGACCTTTAGTGGTATTTGAGAAAAACTTTAGCTGTAAATTAAGCAGTAAAACGTTTATTAACAAACCTTTTTTCATTTTAAAAGTTGGGCTCTCTTCCCATTAACATTACCTTTCAAAAATATGCAGTCAGTAAGATTTTTTAATACTTTTAATTAGGGCTGAACGATTAATTGAATCGCAATCGCAATATTGGTAAAAAAAAATCGCAATTAGATTATTCTCCAAAATCGTTCAGCCCTACTTTTAATGGAAGTCTGTTATGCTCACCAAGGCTTTATCTGATCAAATGGAGAGAGAAAAAAAAACTGCAATATTGTAAAATAACTTTTCTATTTTAACATTTTCAAATTTAATTTATTCAAGTCTTCAAAGTCTTCAGTGTCACGTGATCATTCAAAAATCATTCTAATATGCTCATTTAGTGCTCAATAAGCATTTCTTACCATTATCAATGTTGAAAACGGTTGTGCTGCTTAATATTTTTCTCAAAACCATCAACAGGTTTTTTGGTTTTTTTTAATAGAAAGTTGAAAAGAACAGCATTTATTATATAGTATCTTTTGATCAATTGACTTTGTTCAATTTAATGCGGTCTTGCTGAATAAAATTATTTCTTTCAATATCATCTATATTATACAACATGCCTGCTGCTCCACACCTCCAAATGCATTTTTAACAATCTGGTGAACTATTTGCTCAGCATATCCAAGTGATTATGCCCCATATCATTGGCATCAAATTGATTTCAGATATTCAGTCTTTCGGCTCTTTCATCTCTTTGCCAATAGGACAACATTAGGAGAATTTTACGACGGGCAACGTGGGCTCTTTAAAGCGGAGCTATTCTTGTCACACTGCACGCAGGCTTCTGCTTATTTTCTCTTTGTGAGCTGCACAGCTGGTAGTGGAATGAGAATAAACTGATGTTGTATAATCTATGGCATAAGAAAAAAAACCATTAAGAGGCCTGTTGGCAGTGGCTGAACACCAGATTTATTATAGCTTGACAGTGATGCTTGTAACTTAGTGGAGTGGGAGGCAAAGCTAAGGGTTTTCCATCTTCTAATGAACCATGTCATGTGAGACAACCTAATAAGCATAGTGCAGAGTCTATAAATTCAAAGCCTGCACAGGGCAAATCAGATTTCACTCCTCTGTCAGCCCTGGCATCCTAAGCCTCAACAAACGTCCATCACAGGGTTAGAACGGCAGTGTTGCTTTCAATTTAATTAACTCTCCACTTCATGGACTTACTTATGATTAATATTTTCTCATCCATAATGCAAAAACTAGCCTCAATGCTAAATACGACAGCATCATTTGCACTGGTAACGGAGAGTGGCATGTTTATTCATTTATTTTAAAGGTGCCACTATATGTAAATGCTGCCTGTCATGCTATTTGCTTTGATGGGATTCCATTAGGCATATATATTCGTGTATTGTTTATTTTTTGAGTGCAAATGATCAGATTATTCCATAACAAAAGCAAACATCCAGATGTTTAGAACCCTCCGGGATTATTTATTATAAATATATACTACATATTATTTATTTATTTGTTTGTTTGTTTGTTTGTTTGTTTAACTACATAAATACTTTTTTATATTTCTGGAAAAATATACAGCATAAACCAGGAGCAGATTAACGTAATATTACTTCTTGATAAAAAAAATTCACAATACCCGTCATGAACAAAATTTATCAACAGCAGAAGTCATTTAGGCTTATGAACTGCATTTGGAGGTTGCAGCAGCTGTGTTTTTTTCCCCCACTTTAAGAAAAGTCCAAATTAAGTTTCCCACTCTAAATCTTCAATAATTTCCACAGACCTGTAACTCGACTTCTACCCATCTTTTCAGTGTCAGACTAAATAAATGGACTCATTTCAGCTGTTCTGCTGCACGAATGTGTGGATGCACCTGGGCTGCAGAAAACTGTCAAGGGTCACTGGAGGATGTGTGTGAAAACACACCAGCTTCATCCAGTTCACCAGTAACATCAGCTGCAGGTGTACGTGTGGCTTATACAGTAGATAAATTATTTTTGCACTATTTAGGACACAAACAGAAAGTTTTGGATATTAAAACAATCCATGCAAGAAACCGTGGTACAGTGAAATAGAAATAGTGGTATGACTCACACATTTAGGACCATTGAATGAATGGTATAGCTTCCTAAAGTTTGCATCTAGTTGGTCCACTAATTCGACTATACATTTTAGTTTGCCTCTACTGTAGTTGGTACACTATTTCTACTATATATTTTAAGCTACAAAGCATGCTTTCACTTGCCTTGCACTTTATTTTATAATAGTCAACAGTCACACCAAAAGAATGGCAAATATGGGTCATCTTAGGTGCACACCAAACACAAATTTGCTTTGCAAAGTTAATACATAAGGTTGATGGAACTCCGACTGCATGGTCATGATGCAAATCATGTAGACTCCATATTGAGCTGTTCAAAAACCAACTTTGGAATCTGGACCAACTAGAGGCAATCTTTAGGATGCTATAACATTCATAAACTCAAGACAAGAAAGACGAAACGGAGCACCAATCGGCATTCATAGATTTCGCTTCAGCTAAAGTTATTTGTCTAATAATCTCTTACCTGCCTTACACACTAAGCATTATGGCGAGTATAAATGTGTAAGCTGATTATAAACAAAAGCAGATTGGTGAGTAAAATTGGATCAGTGTAAGAGTTTGATCAAATGTACTAAATACCCTGCTGAGTTACTGTATCTCTTCATTCAATAGTGTATCTCTGCCAATAAAATAAATTTGCTAGTTTTTTTTTGTTATAGCCTAAATAAAGGGACAGTTCACCCAAAAATAAAAATGGTCATTGATTATCCTCACGTCATTATACATTTTGAAGAATGTCTTTTCTGATCAATAACAATGAAAACTTTCCTCAAGACGTCAAGCCTCAACAGAATGCATTAACCGGCCGGTTCCGATTTATGGCCGGTCAACCGGTGCATCCCTATTAAAAAGTATAAAAGTTCCCCTCAAGGCTCATTCACTAGGCTATATTCCAAGTCTCCTGGAAACAAAAAATTTAAATCATGATTTACTGAAAATCTAGCCATCCCCATTGCTCCAGTAGTGATGTCCAATTGGTGAACAAACAAATCACTGAGACAGATGTTCCTAATCAACTGGACAGCAGGGTAGCCCAATTCACAAAATGAATTTTAAAATAAACAAAATATATTGTCTATGCATCATCAACATCTTAAAAACAATAGCTTTATACTTTCAAATATTTTTTTTTAATAATTGTTTGTAATATTGTGACTCATCTTGCAGCTATTTGGTATGGTTCATGGTATATATAACTGTTTAACAAAGACTTTTATTTAAAAAATCCCTATGAGAAAAATACTTTCAGAACCAAGGATGTTGGGTACTGTTGCACTCTATTATGGTTTGACTATTATAGAGGTGAAGATTATAAATAAAATATCAGTCTGTCCCACACAAACCTATCATACGGCTTCAGATGACATTAAGAATAGCGAATGAGAACGACTTTTTTTTATATTTCATTATATTTCGTGATTCTGCATCCATTTTGAGGCTTGACATCTTCACTTACTATTCAGTGTCAATGCACCGCAACAGCATTCTTCAAAATACCTCCTTTGTTGTTTCGCAGAAGAGACATATAACGAGTCAAACAATACTACAGAATCAAATTTTAATTTGTGGGTGAACTATTACTTCAAATAAGTTGAATGCAAATTCGGTTGTCTTATAGCACTCTCCTTCCTAATGTTTTGTGTTGTAAAGAAGACAGCAGCAGCAGACCCGCTCTCAAACCCTATGTGCTGCCCACCTAAACAGCATTTCTGTCCATAGGCGCGTTCCAATCGATTCGATTAAGAAACGAACGTGCATGAGGTCCAAAAAGGCTTTCTAGGGTAGGTAGGCAGCTCACTAATGTTTGAGACAGAACCTCAGTCTTACCCAGCTTTGCCCGAGACTCTTCCAGCTTCTGAATCT
>NW_015638941.1:0-8798 GCF_001515625.1 Sinocyclocheilus rhinocerous | reverse complement strand
AGATCTGTCTCTGTCAGAAAGAGATGCATTAACGAGAACACTAGTTTGCTATTTAAGGAGGCTACATCTTTAACACCAAGTATTTCTGCAGACTCTGTTGGTCTTCTTCTTGATTCCTTTAACTCAAAAGTTAAGAATGTTATTCATGCTCCTGTAAAAGTCATTAAGAAGACTGGCAGACAAAAATCACCTTGGAGAAAATCAACAGCAGTTCAGAGTATGAAAAGACAATGCAGAAAAGCTGATGTGGCAGAAGACGAAACTTAAAATTCAAAATAGCATCTATAAAGACAGCCTTCATGCTTTCAAAGTGGAGCTAGCAACAGCCAGACAGACTTTCTTCTCAAACCTTATAAACTGTAACTTAAACAACACTCGCACTCTTTTTGCTACTGTTGAGAGACTGACAAACCCCCCAAGTCAGATTCCCAGTGAAATGCTCTCCGACAGCAAATGCAATTAGTTTGGTTCCTTCTTTTCTGAGAAGATCGATAATATCAGAAAGGCGATTAGCACATCCTCATGTTATGCAGAGGTCAGACAGATTCGACTGCAATTTCAAAAAGAAGTTACTATGTCTGTTTTTAAAGCAATTGACAGCAACATTTTGTAAGAAATAGTACAGCAACTTGAATCGTCAACCTGCTATCTTCACACTTCCCACATCTTTTTTTTCCCACCTCATTTCTTTCTGGGACTTTTCCAAAATCCCTGAAAACGTCTCCAGGTTACGTATGTAACCATGTTTCCCCGAAGGGAACGAGACATTGCGTCGGAAAACGCTATGGGAACGCCTTCAGCATGACCACGGTCTAAATCACATGTGTTATCAGTCCAATGGAACGGCGAGACGTCACAGGCGGGTGACGTAACGACCAGGAAGCTATAAAAGCATGTGCGGTGAAACCGGCGTCAGCTTCTAGGAATGAAGCAAGCGCTCACAGGGATGCCGGAAGTATGGCCCTGAGACGCAGCGTCTCGTTCCCTTCGGGGAACCATGGTTACATACCTGGAGACGTTCCCATTCAAGAACTCGAGCTGCATTGGAAAATGCTATGGGAACGAGTATGCCCATGCCGCCAGACTTGCAAATCCCTGCCTAGTGTGGAAGAGCACAGCAAGGACAAGAGAACAGAAGAGCCAGGAGTGGCTTGCATATCTAGGTCATAGAATCTGACAAACGTGAGGGGCGTGGATCAGCCCTGCAAGTCCTGCATGGACACACCTGCCAAAAAGGCCTTGGAGGCTGCCACACTTCGAGTTGAGTGAGCCTTGACCCCCAGAGGTGAGGGGAGAACAAAGGACTCATAAGCAGTAGAAATGGCATCAACTATCCACCGGCTGAGGGTTTGTTTAGTAGCAGGAAGACCTCTCTTGGGGGGCCCATAGCACACAAACAGTTGGTCCGCCTTTCTCTACAGGGCAGCTCTGTGGACATATGCGCCCAGTGCTTGCTCGCATACAATTAAGCTTCAGCTGGTCGGGTTCTCTGAAGGGAGGAGGACAGAAGGCCTGAAGTACGATAGGCTGTGGCGTGACAGAGGGGACTTTAGGAACATAACCTGCTCGATGGTAGTGAAAAGCCTTGGCCAAGCCGGGCGCAAAGTCTAGGTAGGAAGGGGCCACTGAGAGGGCCTGCAGATCCCCAACTCTATTAAAAGAAGATATCGCCAAAAGAAAAAAACGTTTTAATGGTGAGAAAACGATCAGAAATCTCCTCAATAGGCTCGAAAGGAGGCTTGCAGAGAGCTTCTAACACCACAGCCAGGTCCCACGTGGGGACGCGAGATCGTACCGGGGGCCTCAGCGCACCGCGGAGGAAACGTGTAACTAGGGGGTGTCTGCCCACCGACTGACCATGGAGAGGGGCGTGGTAGGCCGCAATGGCCGCAACATAGACCTTCAGGGTGGAGTGGGTTAACCCTGCGGAGAAACGGGCCTACAGGAACTCCAGGACTGTACCAACCGGGCAGTTAACTGGGTCGATCTGGCGATCTCCGCACCAAGTGAACGACGGGAATCTCCCATGGAGAGCCGTCGAGAAGGGAAATCAGGTCCGAGAACCATTCTTGGCCCAGCCAGAACGGGGCTACTAGCAGCAGATGGACCTCGTCCCGGCGCACTCTCTCTAGAACTCCCGGGAGCAGAGCAATCGGGGGAAAGGTGTACAGATGAAGCCTCGGCCACGTCTGTACCATGTCATCTGAGTCGCAAACAGGTCTACCTGAGCCTGGCCAAACATTCCCCACATCTGCTTCAGCACCTCGGGGTGAAGCCTCCATTCCCTGGGCCTCTGCCCCTGCCTCGACAGGATGTCTGCTCCCATATTTAGATGCCCAGGAATATGCACAGCTCTCAACGAAAGGAGTTTGTCCTGGGACCACACAAGGATCTGGTGCACCAGCTTGTACAAGGGGCGCGAACGCAGACTTCCCTGGTGGTTGATGTAAGAGACCACCTCTGTGTTGTCGGTGTGCACCAACACATGACGATTTCTTAGGTCTGGGAGAAAGTGCTTCAAAGCTCGAAACAGCCAGCATCTCCAAGCAATTGATGTGCCACATGAGATGGCGACCGCTCCACCGACCGCAGGCAAGGTGGCCACTCATGGCCACTCCCCAACCAGTGAGGGACGCGTCTGTCGATAGCGTTACGCGGCGACAAGGAGCTCCCAACACCGAGCCCTGAGACAATAACCAAGGCTTCCTCCACATGTCCAAGGCATGTAGTCAGCACTGTGTGACCTTGATCATGCAAAGCGGGTTTCCCCTCTGGGAGAACCCCTTGGTCTTGAGCCACCACTGTAGAGGTCTCATGTATAGCAGGCCAAAAGGTATCACGCTGGACGCAGCTGCCACCAGACCCAGCAGTTTTTGAGGGTGCGTTCACACTTGTCATGTTGGTTCGATTAAAACGAACCCTGATGCGACTGCTCTGTTAGTGCGGTTCAATTGAGCATGTGTGAACGCTGCCATCTGAACCCTGGTGCGCACCAAACAAGCGGACCGAGACCGCTGAAAAGATGGGTCTCTGTCCACTTCCAAACGAACTCTGGTGCGGTTCGAATGATATATGAACGCAACACAGACCAAATACTTCTAAACAAACCAAAAACAGGAAGTAATGACAAGATGCGATGCTATGCGACATGATTTGACGATGCGGTGTAACCAAAACCAAATGAGCAGAGGGCAAACGTGGAGCAACGATGTGGTAAAGTGCCTTTTATGAGCTCCTTGTGAGTTTGCAGGTGGTGAAAATAAAATTGTAGGTACACGCAAGAATGAGCGCGCTTAGTCCAGCAGACGGCATTAGGTGTGTTCGACTTAAAGCGGCACTGAGCAGATCGATCGGTTAATGGGTGCTTTGATATCATACACCCGCAGTGCCACTTTAAATCTAATGCACCTTTTGTTTGGGGTGTTTGGTAAGTTCCGTCACGATATATACGCCACTCAAGCCAACCAATCAGGTTGTGAACGTATCACTATGCCTTTAGGTTCGCTGTCTTTAGGTTTGCTGTCAAAATGCCAATGTGAACGCTAAGTGGACCAGGACCAAATGTATCATTTTCCTTTTTGGTCCGGACCAAATGAACCAAACGAACAGAATTACAAGTGTGAATGCACCCTGAAAACTGCTTGACAGTGAGTGACCGGCCTTCTCTGACTCTTGCGACTGCAGTGAGGATCGACTCGATCCGAGCAGGAGACAGCTGTGCCTGCATCGTGGTCGAATCCCACACCAAGCCCAGAAAAGTGGTCCTCTGTACTGGAGAAAGCACACTTTTCTTGGCGTTTAGTCTTAACCCCAGCTCTTTCATGTGAGCGAGAATGACATCTCGATGTCGAACCGCCAACTGCTCTGATTGAGCCAAAATCAACCAATCGTCGATGTAATTCAGTATGCGGATGCCCTGGAGTCGCAGGGGAGCCAGAGCAGCATCCACACACTTGAAAGTGCGAGGTGAGAGTGCAAGGCCGAAAGGAAGAACTCGATATTGGTAAGCTTCGCCCCTAAAAGCAAAGCTCAAGAACTTCCTGTGATGAGGAAGGATGGAAACATGGAAGTATGCATCTTTTAGATCTATCGTAACAAACCAGTCCTCGGACCTGATCTGAGACACGACTTGCTTTATAGTGAGCATTCTGAACTTCAGTCGCATGACTGAGCGGTTCAACTGACGTAGATCTAAAATGGGACGTGACCCTCCATCCTTCTTCGGAACAATGAAGTACTTCTTCAAGCGTGAGAAAGACCCCGTTGAAAGGAGGCAGAGGAGCGCCAAACTGAATGCAATAGCCTCTTTCTACAGCATGCAGGACCCATCGAGACACATTTGGCAGTAGCTTCCACGCTGCTAAATAGTCTACTAAGGGAACCAGTTTCTTGAGACTGGCCTCCGATGTACTTGTAGCTGCTAACTCGGTGCCCTGAGGTGGAAGACCGGAGGGAGATGGCCAAACTAGCTGCTCTGGAGTCCCCCGAAGGGGTGGCGAGTCCCTCAGCTCCGCTACGGTTCCAGCCGGAAGAGACTGAGGGAAGTGCTCGCTGGAGACCACTGCGCCTTGAAGCACCATCGGTGGCAGGGTTGGCAGAAAGATCTCCCAAGGGCACTGAGGAGAGACGGACACCATATGATGCGGTGCACCCCGCTCTTCCCCAGTAGGGGCTGCCCTCAAAGGTCCTGAGCCACTCATGTCAGGGCCTTTTGTTCGAGGACTTGTGCTGAAGAATGACCCTCAGATCGGGCTTCGGCTTCGAAGCCCCCGACCTAGAGCGCTGCTGACCTCAGTCCCGTTGCGGGGGAGCACGAGAAGCGACGCCCTGTTTTTGTGCCTCACGGTATGAGGAGGAGGTACACGGCGAGGGCTGCTCCTGCCCAGCAGCCCCCGGAGCTAGAGAGCGGCGAGGGAGGAACCGCTGGAATGCCGCCACCTGTTTACGACGGAATTGACCATGTCGCCGAACAGGCCAGAAGACACAAGCGGGGTGTGAATGAGGAAGACCCTGTCCTTTTCTTTATTGTCGGACAGGGTCAACCAGAGATGCCTCTCAGCTGCCACCAGAGCTGCCATAGACCGCCCAATGGCACGGGCGGTCTCCTTGGTTGCGCAGAGAGACAAATCAGCGGCCCTACGCTGTTCAGAAATATCTTTGGATTTTATTTCCTCGCCTTCATCTAACTCCTTTAGCAGGTCGGCTTGGTACGCCTGTAACACCGCCATGGTGTGCAGACACGCATCAGCCTGACCTGCCGCCATATACCCCTTGCCTACCAAGCTAGATGTCGTACGTAACGGCTTGGAGGGCAATGCCGGAGCCTTTAAGGACGATGCCGCGCCAGGGGACACATAGCTTGCAAGCGTCTGTTCCACCCGGGGCATCGCCTTATAGCCATGGTCACTAATCCCTGCCACATTTGCATACTGAGAAGGCCTCGGTGTGGAGATCGGGAAAGAACGGCAGGCGTGGAGGTGGCAGCTTACTCCGCAGAAAGCGTTCATCCAGCTTGCTTTTCTGCGGTTCAGCCTGTTTCTCGGCGGGCCAATCGATATTTAACTTAGCCACGACATGAGTAACCACCTCCAACAACTCCTCATACTGGGCTGAATAAGGGGGCAAATCCTCATCAATGACATGCAGTCGGCCCCCTCGAGAACCGAATCCGCATGCTTCGCTACCAAGCAGACAAGTACAGACTGTGTGTATCCCCGCTCGTGATGTAGCGAGGGCAGGGAGGAACACACAGCCTGAAACGCTGTCCACTTTCGCCCTTATGTTTGGTTTTCTCTGCAGCCTTAGACATGATATTTATTTTTCTCTTTTTGTTTCAAGATGTAGGGTATAAGACCCGATTCAGACAATTTAAGGTTCGATCAAGAACATGGTTGAAACACGAGGAGCTGAATTCCACAGAAAGGCCCAAGACACAGGATGTCGAAACTCAGATCCTAGTGCCAGCCACTCTGAAGCAAGCCTAACCAACCAACTTTCACAGAACAGCTTTCAACATTAACACAAAAGAACACACTGATCATAACATCTCAGGAAGGAGATTGTCAATTTTGGGGCAAGTAAGATTAATGGTCAAAGAGATGCACAGCTTGACCATCATGTAAACCAGTGATAGTAATCATGATCACGAGCTCTTTGGATTGACTTTCCCCCCACCTAGAAGACAAAGAACAGACTGAGATTCCTTATAAGACCTCTTAACCGCTGGTCTTCACAGAACATGTCCTTATGGTCACAGAATGGTACAGAAACTGTCTTTTACAGATGTAGATGCACCAAAATGAACTCAAAAAGGCTTATAAACTAATATCAGTCCATTGCTTAACTCCATATCATGTATGTAACCCACACATTAGGCTATCATGTTTTAATCACTTATTGTGTATGTATTTTTAATAACTATTGAATAGCTTAAGGGTCCATATTCATGTTTAGTATGTGTGTGTTTGAATCTTCTTTAGTATGTGTGTGTTTGAATCTTCTTGCTTGAAACGTTTCTTCCAATCAATTCTTTGTCAAATGTATCACATTCTTGTTATATAACTCATGTCCAAAATTATACTCTGCAAGAGCGGGAAAACTCGGACCATGTGACTGATGAGATGACACGTTGACTTATGTATCGGGAGGAGAAATATACAACACCCTGAGCAAAGACAATATCTAATTGGTCAGGACACCATTTGGGAGGTGGCCAACAACCCGGTTTAAATACTCAGGACACCATCAAATCATTGCTTTTTTAGTCATGTCTTTAGCTTCAATTCATCGCTTTTAGCTTTTAGTGTCTAGCTTTTTAGCTTTTGCTTTTCAGCCACTGCTTTTTAGTCATGGCTTTTTGCCATTACTTTTGCGTTCTTAGAGCGCCGTTTATGTATTGGGAGGAGAAATATACAACACCCCGAGCAAAGACAATATCTAATTGGTCAAGGCACCATTTGGGATGTGTCCAAAAGCCCAGTTTAAATACTCAGGACACCATCAAATCATTGCTTTTAGCGTCTAGCTTCTTAGCTTTTAGCTTTTAGCCATGAGGCTTTTTAGTCATAGCTTTGAGCTATGCTTTTTAGTCATCGCGCCTTTTAGCTCTTTAGCTTTTTAGACATAGCTTTGAGCTATGCTTTTAGCCATTGCTTTTTGCCATTACTTTTTGCGTTCTTTGAGTGCCGTGTCAGCGTGCTTCGGCCTGCACACCCGCTATTACTTTGCCACGATGAGAAGAAAACCATCTAGTCTCGTTACTTCTATTCCTTTACTTTAGTTTCTTTTCTTTCCGGTGAGAGTTTCGTGTTCTGAGTTAAGTTTTGCCGCAACTCCGTGTCTCTGAGTTCACCTCGAGTCTGTGACCGACCGCTTCAAAACTTCAACCAGCCCACAACTCCGCATCGTCAGCCAACGCCCAACCACTGGCTTCCCAAGACATCACTACAAACGACCACTGAACTTCCAGCCAATCAGCAACCTCTGGAAACCCCCTTTTGGCATCCAGACAACAAAGGGAACCCCTAACACAGAGGCAATGCAAGTACCTCCAGATTATAGCTGAACTGGTGCAGAACCCCGACACCATTGTAAACAAACTCCATGGTGTTGCTAAGCTAACGAAACAGTTGTGTTTACATTGAAGCTTATGCTAAAGCCATTAGCCTCAAAGGTTAGCATTTAGCATTAACATCCAGTGGTTGAATGAGTGTATGTTTGAACAACGCTAAAGTGATTTAACCCTTTAAACACCTCAACTAATACGACTAATAATCAACTAATAATCTCTTTCTCTATTTCTTTTTTTTCTCACATTTCTCACTTCTTACCACTCATTTACATTGTACTAGAAAGGGAAATGCTGACTCACAATTATTAATTGTGCCAAATTCAAAGTTAATTAAAACATTACATTTATTTGGAATCATTCATATTTCCCCCTCAGATCATTTCATATGATCATTACTTTATATTCATATGATCTTTACACCTGATATTCTCTTTTGGGCCTAATCATTTTAGGTACAAATAAGCCTTGAACTTTGAAAGTTTAAGTAAACTTATTCTACCTAATTGATTTATTACCCATATCAATAGATTCTATAGAGACTCACACTTACTCATCATTTTATTGCGTTTTACCACTCTTTCTTCCTGTTTTGGTTATACACGTAGCCACTATTGTTTAACTTATTGATTTCCTTCTTTATTTAATTTCATTTTTGCTTATTTTGCCCAGTTATTACCTTTTTAATCTTACTTTGTCTTACCATTTCCTTTCCTCTGTGTATCCTAGCTTGGGAACGACACACTTGAGCCCTTAGAGACAGTGTTATCCCTCACTACGAGTTCAAATAAATTAGAGAGACAACTCTATTTCACTGAAATTTTATTTTGATTAGTTGTGCAGCAACTAAAAACAACACTCTACTCGTAGTTGGGCATAACAGCAACAGAGCCTGCTAGTGGACACGATCCACTCAATTTACTGTCTCCTTCCCTTCTCTCCTGTCTCTCCTGCTTTCCTTCCTCTTCACTTTTCACATTTGTAGGGACCCGTAAGAACCATCAATCAATTCTAAGTGAATGAGATACACAATCTTGTCAAAAAAGACGAATCCTCCTTATGAATTTGATTGTAAACAAACCCTCCTTCGTTCTTCCTAACCTCCCTACATTTGAAAACGCAATCCAAATTTTAGCATCTCATCCTGTTGTTGAACAACTGTCGCCTTCGCAGCCTCCCTGGTGAACGGTCCAACTGTAAGGTGTACGGTGTCAATCCTGTCAGACTAAGA
>NW_015638940.1:352447-352700 GCF_001515625.1 Sinocyclocheilus rhinocerous | reverse complement strand
TCCATCACGTGCGGGCTTTCACATGGAGCAGCATTAACTACACAGTGCCGTTGTTTACAGGCAAGCTGCGCAACACCACGTTCATAATCGCGGGATTTTTTGCGCTGCTTGTCAGTGAACAACGTCTCTGTGTAGTTAATGCTGCTCCATGTGGAAGCCCGCACATGATGGAGATTTACCGCTGCAGAAGCGGCCGGCTTTACTGACAAGATGCGCATTAAATATCGCATGCGATTTATCGTGCAGCCCTAGT
>NW_015638940.1:351478-352437 GCF_001515625.1 Sinocyclocheilus rhinocerous | reverse complement strand
CATGACAAGAACTCAGAGTTAAACTGTGTCAGAACAAATTCATCTTGATAATGCTAGATAATTCTGATAGAAAGGTATGTAATAGATTACAATCAACCAAAATAATTCAGACAGCTGTTAGTATGACAGTATTTACACAACTATGAATTAGGGCTGCACGATAAATCGCATGCGATATTTAATGCGCATCCTGTCAGTAAAGCCGCTTCTGTAATCAGCGGTAAATCTCCATCACGTGCGGGCTTTCACATGGAGCAGCATTAACTACACAGTGCCGTTGTTTACAGGCAAGCTGCGCAACACCACGTTCATAATCGCGGGATTTTTTGCGCTGCTTGTCAGTGAACAACGTCTCTGTGTAGTTAATGCTGCTCCATGTGGAAGCCCGCACATGATGGAGATTTACCGCTGATTACAGAAGCGGCTTTACTGACAAGATGCGCATTAAATATCGCATGCGATTTATCATGCAGCCCTAATACATACCCTTTTGGTTTCTGTACCCAATATTTAAAAAATGTACAAATGCAATAAAAATATCGGTATCAGTACTCGGTATCGGCAAGTACCAAAAATAGAAGTATCGGTATCGGGCGAGTACTGGAAAAAGTGGTATCGGTGCATCCCTAGTTCACGTTATAGTCAGCCCAGAAGTTTAGTCTGAAATGCACGTGTTTCTACTTTCTCATGCAAATGACTTGTTGCACTTATGAATATGATAAGTATGGTCGGCATCAATTCTAGTAGGGTAAAACGTAACTACGCTTTCGAAACGTCATCATGCCATCATTAGCTGAAGCTGTGTGTGAACAAGCCGCGGCTGCAGAGTGTGAGCTGTTTATGCCGCCAGAGAGAGAGATTCTCGGTACGGCGTTCCACAACAACGCTTAGCTGCCCGCAGATGCGCCTGCCTATAAATCGGCCTAATTTGCAGCACAATCGGCCGATGCAGATTAATT
>NW_015638940.1:348223-349921 GCF_001515625.1 Sinocyclocheilus rhinocerous | reverse complement strand
GTGAGCTGTTTATGCCGCCAGAGAGAGAGATTCTCGGTACGGCGTTCCACAACAACGCTTAGCTGCCCGCAGATGCGCCTGCCTATAAATCGGCCTAATTTGCAACACAATCGGCCGATGCAGATTAATTAAAAAATGCCAAAAATCCGATCAATCGGTCGACCTCTAGACATAGACCTGGAGGCTGATAGGAAGAGACAAACCAGGTTCAGCTCCGCTACAGTTCAAATGACCAAGACAAATGGCTGCTTGCTTCTAAGCTTTAATATGGATTCTGATGACAAAATTTTTTTTAACTTATATAGTTTGTAATGTCTAGAGGCCGCTCTCGTACTGTATAATGTAGTGTTGCATGATATACTGGTACTAAAAAGGTATAGCGATACCCCGCTTTTAAAAACGGTACGATTCCTCATTTTACTAGTACCGGTACTTTAAGAATGACAGCGTTTTAATAAGAGCCGTATTTCCTGAGTGTGTGTTCAGCTCTGCTTCAGCTCCCTGCAGGCCGTGACAAACTTTATATATCCGCGCCGCGCTGCTTAAATTTATCGACAATTTAGGAGTGAGTAAGAAACCTGCATGAATGAGAAAATAAAGCGCGGGACGTGCTTGATGTTAAGAAGAGTTAAGCACAATAAACCTCGAAAAAGAACTTGCGCGCTATCACACACCCAAAGCGCGTGCACGGAAGTCCTCTCTCTCTCGCAAACAGCATGCGATTGCGAATTCAGATCTCTTTCAGCAGTGGCTGCGCTTCAGTGGTCAAATACACACAATTAAGTTCAAATGCCCGTCTTGGTTTATGACTGAAATTAACGGAAACAGCTGAGAAAGAAACGCATGTGTATCAATAAATTGGGTGCGTGCAGCTCTTAAAGTGACAGCAGTCTAATATTCTTGCTGCTGTCTGTCTCTACAATGATAATCAAGAAAACTACAAAATCACTCACTAATCTTAACTTACTTTACTAGCTTTAATAAGGATAAATGTATGAATGTTTCATTCATACAGTGAAGACTATGCAATGCTTTACTTTTACATTTGGATTACTTTATTCAATTTCTGTATCTTTTTCTTGAAAGCTACTGTTAAATAGACCTACTGTACCTAAAAACACAGTTTATTTAATTTGTGTCTTTGTTTTATTGTATTAGTCCTTTTGTTTATTACTTGCATCAATGTTCTTATTATTAATAACAAAAAATACCATATCATGATATAAATTGTTGTTGTGAAATAAAAGTACTCCTAGCATTGAATAATATTTTGGTCATATTTCCCACCCATAGCTCATGCCCTCAGCTAACTTACCAATGTTGCAAAGGATCTATGTCTATGAAATCGCGTTCATAATCGCAGACGATTTAATCTTGCGATTATGAAATAGAAGAAATCGTTCAGTGACTATGAAAGCTGTTTGCGTAGCTTGTCAGTGATCTACGGCTCTGTGTAGTAAATGCTGCTCCATCTGAAAGCATCTGAAAATACCACATTTAATAACATGTTTTTACTCCAAACTCACTTCATAACGTCAGTCGAGTTTTTTAAATAAATCCTTCTGTGAGATGATGTGGCTTCTTACACAGAATAAGGCACGCAACATATTTCATAGTATTCTAAGCAGTGATAAAGGCATTGCATTAGTGCTGGGCGGTATACCGGTTCATACCGAATACCGGTGTTTATTTTTGTTA
>NW_015638940.1:339781-348206 GCF_001515625.1 Sinocyclocheilus rhinocerous | reverse complement strand
AACTCGGATAAACCATATATTGTCGTAGTCGTGTGTTTATTAGTCAAGTTGAATCAATGAAAGCAGTTAAATCTTCTGTTTATTCAGCAACCGCTATAGGCATTTCCTGGGTTTCTTCTGTGAGGCGTATTTTGAGTTTGAGCGCGAGAGCGCCCTCTGGCCTTCAGATGGAGATTTACTGCTGATCACAGAACCGTGCTTCACTGAAAGATACGCATGACAATCACAGCTTCTACCTAATCTCGATTTATCACCTTTGCGATTTAATTTCGATTAATCGTGCAGCCCTATATCGAAGTCAAAATGTTGGTATCGTGACAACACTAGTATAATGACACCAGACCTTTCTCAGCCACTCCAGCAACAGATGAGACCCGAAAAATTTATCGGTATGGATTTTTGCCGGCAATGATTAATCCAGTAATTGGTTATCTGTGCATAATTGGCAAAACCAATCAACTGGTCAACCTCTATGTCTTACTACAACATCAGTGCCAAAAGTAAAATAAAACAGTACTTTCCAAAACATTCCCCTTCTCTGTTCCCTCGGTGGTGGAGCTTTTGACCTCTGACAAATAGTCTAACATGACTAAACTGACTAAATGCAATGTAGTATTAAAATGGTAACTTCAAATGACTCATTTTTAAATTAAACAACAACAGTCTGTTAATTTACAACTGAATTACATTTGATGGAAGTGACAGAGTTATTTGAAAACATGAGCGAGACGAGCACAGTTCATAATATGCATAAATATACACCTGTAAAATGAGTCTTTTATATACTGCATGCATGTTCCACTACCATCTAAATTGTCAAACATAACACTTTTTTGTTGATTTTTTATTTTTTTTATTTATTTTTTTTTTTTTTAACAGAGGCAAAGCAAAATCAAAATATTTAAGGACCAACCAAAACCTGCTCAACTACCTTTGGTTTGCAATCGCTGCTTTAAATGAGACATATTATGCCACTTTTTACAATATGTAATATAAGTCTCTGGTGTCCCCAGAATGTGTCTGTGAAGTTTCAGCTCAAAATACTCAACAGATCATTTATTATATCATTTTGAAAATGCCTATTTTGAGTGGAAGCAGAAACACGCTGTTTTTTGGGCCTGTGTCTTTAAATGCAAATTAGCTGCTGCTCCCCCTTTTCCAGAATAGAGCTGCGCCATTACAGCTCGTACCTGCTAAAAACATCTGTTTTGGTTCTGATTATCATGTTTATCGCGATTTAAACTTTAGATATACGGTTTTCTGAGCGCACATGGACAGAAAGCGGCTGTTACAGCATGCGAGTACTAAACTAAGTTCTCATTCACACACAAGTTTAATGAAGGACAAAAACACACGAGTTACAAAAACAGTCGGTTATGTCTGTGAAGGTAAACTGCTGGGAAATAAATCGCATGTTTATTTTAGATCTGTTTGGCAGCAGCAATATACATTAAATAAATCAATAAATCCACTGCTCTCTTGTCTCCTCTGAGGCTGGGACTCTAAACAGTGTTCTGTGCTCGTCTGTGCAGCCAAAGACAGAACAGTTAGCCTGTTCTGCTCAAACTTTCGCCATGGCATTAAAACTGGTACACCGTTGTCGCTTGCAAAATCAAAATGACGGCACAGTGGCCGTGGGTGGAAACTGACAGATTAAGGGGCGGTAATATTATAATGAGATCCCTTTGCCACGTCACCAAGGGAGCGAAATCTGACGCGCTCGTTTTCTCAGATGAGAAAAAAGTCTGCAGAAAAAGTCTTACCAAAACAAAGTTACTGGGTTAATCTTTTTCACGTATCCTTGGTTGGTAGATGCACCGGGGACCTGATTATAGCACTTAAAACCTGGAAAAGTCAGATTTTCATGATATGTCACCTTTAAAGGGTGGATCTGCATGTCATGCAATAGGAAAAACTCACAATCACTTAGACAGCTTTGATAAGAACTACAAACTAAATCTGTTCACATTTCAAGTTATATAAATACAACCCACAAGAACCACAAGCAGCTCTACACATTCAAATGAGCCTGGCAGACAATATTTCCTCCACAGAATGAGTTCAGAACTCCTCTTTTCAATTGAAGACCTTTGTAAAGGAAGCTTTTTTTAGTGCCAGTTTTTTTTTTTTTTTTTTGCTCACTAACAGATTTGGGCTGTATGTTAAGAAAGTTGTTGAATTAGCTGAACGTATGGTCAGAAGTGTGAAAAGCTCACACAGAAGCGTTCTCCTTCACTTACTTGTTTTCTCTCGCTTTACTTCACAGATCCGACTCTACTCAATTCCACACATTCAGCACTCCAGTCACACTTTTTCATTGTTGGGCATTCATTACAGGAGTCATTTTACCTTATCAGCAACATTAGTTCTCAGATTTGTCTGCAGTGACAGAGAGGAGGTTGCTGGCTCCCTCAGCCCCTCTCACATTTACCTTAGATGGCACTGATGCCCATCTGCTCTCCAGGCGCTAGAAGCCATCAAACCGGGCTAGTAGAATAGATCTGGGACAAAAAGCTCTGCTGCATCAACAATCCTCACAGTTAAGCCAGGGATGGGTGTGCCTTTAGTGGCTAAAACAATAACATCAAGAACATGCCACTACTCGCTTATCGTACCTTGCCATATACTGTGCCAATAATATGTCCATCGTGGATATCAGACTTTCGAGAATCTGAAATGGCCATTTTTAAGCATCTTTAAAGGGGACATAACACAGTTTCGGCCAACTCATGTTAATCTTGAGTACCTATATATTACTATTGTATCCTTCATATCTCCAAAAAGCATTTAGTTTTATCAGATTTATAAAAGAGAAATACAGCTTTACGATTCTCTTCGAAAACAGCCGAGCTCCTGGAGGCATGCCATGGGCAGAGCTAAAGAGCTAAAGAGTCACGAGCACTTACGCGCCGATTGCCAACAAAATACAAAAATTTGATGCAGTTTTACTCACCGCCTGTTAGGGCTGGGCGATAATTCGATAACGGTAATTATCGCGATATAATTTTCCTCGATAAAACGATATGAAGAGTTTGATAAATGTTCGATATAATGTTTATGCGCCAAAAGCGGAACGAAACAGCGCAACTCATTTGAATCGCGCCACACGGACCGTTTATCAAACTGCCGCACGGCGCGAGCTCACTAGAGCAGATGCGTTTACTCACGCGAGCATTAAGTAGCGCTGTGAGATCCAGTGTGAAGCGCTTGAATTCAGCGATGAACTAGGGTTGTGACGGTGAGGAAATTTTCCCACCGGTTAATCGACGTGTGACAACACCAGTAATACCGGTATCACCGCAGGGGCGGGGGCGGGGGCGGGGGCGTTCCCTCTTTTCCTCGCGCATTTTACTTTCACTTTTTCGAATTAGCGGCAGTTCGGTCAATTGCTTGAATGCAACAACAAAATACAACGTCAAACTCACTTTAGCGTATATATAAAACATAGAACTTTTATTAACAAAACAAATAAAAATACACCATGCTATAGGGCAGTCTATGCCCAATATAAAATAACAAATACCTTGCATAAAGTTTAAACAGGTATACAAAACTGGAAATAAGTAAACATGTATAATATATAACCAAATAAATAAGAAACGTAGAATGTTTATTAGCAAAACGAGTAAGAAAGCTTGGATGCACGGAATACACCTTGATGTCAAATAAAATAAATAAATGACACAAAGTTTAAATTTAACCATATAAAACTGAGGTTGCTACAATTTTTAGAGATGTTACTGATTTTGATAATGAACAAAAATGTACCTCTGCATCTTAACTCAAGCTACTATCAAATGTGCATTTCTAAGAGACAAAAAGTGATATAATTATTATTAATATTATCAGGCAACCCAAACCTGTTTCTTGATTTGAAACAATATCACTCATTAGAACATGCAGAGAAATTAATTTTTCTATTTAGATATTTATTTTGTTAAGGAAAATTAATGGTCTGGTTTCTACAACTTTTACTTTGGAGCAAAAATCTGGCTTTAAACTGGAAAAAAAATGAAGATTGGGCATTTATCGTGATAATTATCGATATCGACTGATATGAAAAAAATCATCATGATAATTTTTTTGACCATATCGCCCAGCCCTACCGTCTGTGCTTCTGACTCATGACTGGTATCTTTTATCGCTGGGACCGTTCCATCTTTCAGTATCAAATGATGTGCAAATCCAGCGTCAAACTGGGCCAAGTTTATAAAACATTTGTCACCGAAATGACGGGAACAAACAAACAAACACACTTGTGTTTTTTAACAAACTGCATTCACTGTCCACGTAACGCTAGGTTCTTTGGGAAGCTGAACAAGGATATATTTCCCTCACATCCAAAAACACACTTCTTTGGAGACATTCTTCTTGAGCAAGTCCTGTGCAGTGCTGCTGATGTCTTACGTAACCTGAATGAAGCACATTGATGGGCTGCTCTTGCTTTCGAGCTGCTTGATGTGCACACGCTCTTCTGGGAGAAGTGCCCATACAAGGAATTCCGCCCTTCATGACGGAGCTTGTTAAAGGAGGAAGATACAGCACTTCAGCTACTACTTTTCTAACTAATAATGATATTAAGTCAAGAGTGTAATTTCCCAGAGAGTTTATCTGTGGTATTCCTACACAGGAGATTACAAAGGAGTAATGGGGTCTAAAAACCCTCAAAGAAGGGCTAGATTAATTACATTTGCAAATGAGAAATATTTGATTATTGAATTATCTTTTTGCTTCATGTTGCATACTGATATATCATAAATGAAATTCTAGATATTAAACCATATTAAATAATATCAATTAAATAACAATTGACTTGTACTTCAAGAGATTTCATAATGTAGCAATAGATGAGAATGACTTTCTAGCTTGGGCCCTCCAACGGCTTTCATTTTTCATCCTCTAGATAAGACTCTATATTCACAGAAGTTACATACAAGATGCACTTGAACAATAGAGCTTAAAAGCAAATGCTGTAATGAGCAGCATAATACGACATTGCAAATTCAGGTGCAACCCCACCTTACAGACATTCATTCCCATATTGCATTAGTAATCCTCTAAAACTGAGATGAGAAGAAAATTCATTACATTGAAACTACTGTCATTTGCAGGGAGAAAAATGAATAATAAATTAAATGTTAAGTGGTGAAGAAAAGCTGTATTCTAAAAGAAAATCTCTCTGAGAACAATTACCCTCATCTTCTGCTTCATGCATAACATTAGACATGTTTTATATTAGCACAGAGAATATTATTACAGCAGCTAATGACTTTCTTTTCTGTAAAAAAATAAAAAATAAAGAGTAAAAAAAAACTGGTCAATGTGTGCAGAAATATATTTTTGGGCTCTTTTATCCAGACTGCCATCTGAATACAGAACACCAGTTGATAGCAGTTTGATGTCAAACGAAAAAATTTTAATTGATTTCTTGAAAGTCAGTTTATTTCATAGCTTAAATACAATCTAAGCTATGAAATAAAATCCAGTCAAATGAAATGCCACCAAAAGAAATGAGATCCCTTGCAATAAAATACAAATGAAATTAAACTAAATATGAGCAAAGGAGATACAGTAGTGGTTATTATCCTATCAACATAAAATCAAAACACAAAGTCCTCTGGCTTATCTTAATCTTTGCACACACAAGAAATGAATTTGAATCCATTTTTAAGCAGCATTCATATTCAGCACTCTTCCAAAGCATTCTGTCTGAGTAATAATACAATACAAAGAAACATTCATTCAATATGTACATGAAATGGGTCACAAAACGTAAAAATGCAATCAGTACACACAATCCAATTCTATCTCAATCTCCTACTGCCTAGTCTACAATACCTAAATTATAAGGTCTGAAAAAAAAATAACGCTTTAAAAATCCTTCTGTACCATCATTAATATTTGTTTCATAAATAAAACCAGATTTCTTTTCTAAGTCTTTTGTCTACATACTTTTCCAAAAACAAAAAGACAAGCTGATGCCTTGTAAAAGAATAATACAAACAGTAGGTTTGGCTATTTTGATACAGCTAATGGAAAAGGAGGACTAAAGTGTCTTACTTCTCTGCAGAAGCTGAGGGAGTTTGACTGGCTCATTAATAATGACTAAATGTTCAGGCAGGTTTATGTAAATAATGAAATGATGTATTTGGTGCACTAGCTGCTTCATTTGTTCTACAAATACTAGGCATAACTTTTGTGTCTCATATTCTAACCTATGATTTTGACTTGTTTTGAATGACACAAAGAGAAAAAAATGGATTTCTAAATCAGTTAGAGTGGATGCTAACCTCAAAAGACATTAGCCTACCTTTTTCTTGCTTCTTTTCTATCTCGGTTCATTCTTTTATGGCTACAGCCTCCCTTTAATCGACAGGTGAGTAAAACAGCCCTCTCCAGCTCACTGGTTGTGAGGTAAATTAGATCACTTCAGAGGGAAGTTGCACATGCAGGCTGATTTATTTACCATGTGGTTATATGAGGGCTCTCAAGGGCTAGTGAAAGATCCAAGGGAAATGACGTATAAACCCAAACACAGGCCCACTCTGATCAATCTTCTTTATTACTATGCATGAGAATGGAGAACGGATAAATCCGTTTTAGCTATGAAAATAACCAAGAGACAAGTTTTGTGCCAGTTCTACAATGTAAATGCCTTGCTACAGAGTTATCATTGCCGCAGCATGCTCTCCTCACTTCTGAACACCACCACAAGCCAAATTACGTGTGCATTAAGGCATGAACAGAAAGAAAACTGAATCAAGTGTGCTAAAAAATAGCTAACCATGCAAATGCACTTACAGTATTTCATGAGTCACCATCAAAATGATGATATACATAAACAGAGCCATTTCAGATCCATTTGCTGCACTGTACCCAATTGTAATTCTTAATTCTGTCATTAAAGCTCTCATGTATCAAAAAAATATGAATATAAGCCACTTATCCCACCATAATGTGCTATGTTCTAAGACAGCAGTAGAAGAAATAATCCAATGATCTTTAAATGAGAAAAAGAAAAACACTGTCACTTCATTAATCTGCTAGTTTAATGTAATAAAGTCAATGACCTTCTTTCTCTCTCAAGCAATTATACCTCCCAATATCGAAACGTAAACAAATCGCATTACAGAGTTTCAATATTGCAGCACTTTAGCATCACAGTCGAAGCCATTATTCAGAGAAAAGAAGCAAAACATGGCCCGTGTTCACTGAAGAAGTGAGCAGAATATCAAACAGATTCAGTAGCAGATCCTCTAAATGCTGATCCTGAAAACAAATCTAACATCTAATGGATGGACATAAAAATTAACTTAAATGATTTTAGCAAATGGCTGCAATATAACAAAGAGTGAAAAATTTAAGGGGGTCTGAATACTTTCCGTACCCACTGTAGATGTAGCCTATTTGTAATAGTACAAAAAAGGTGCACAATACAACCAAATGGAGTCTTTTGTCTATATATTTTTCCAAAAACAAAAAGACAAGCTCATGCCTTGCAAAAGAATAATACAGACACTTGGTTTGGCTATTTTGACACAGCTAATGGAAAGACAGGGCAAATGTGTCGGTAACACAGTGACATCTAGTATAAACAATTTGTGCATAATATTTTAACAGCTGCACTCAAATAATTTTTTCAGCTCAAATCAATTAACATCAGGTAACATTAACATCATAGATTTTTAAATCTTATCTTTTTTAAAACCTAGTAGTCCTCACTACAAAACATGAGAGAAAGTGAGAGGTCAGCAGTCCCACAAGTTCTCATTAAAGTTACTAAGACAACATGTGTCCTGGAGCTCAGGCTCTCTGTAAACCCTCTGTGTGCACAGAACGGAAGAATGAATACAATTGCATCTCTTAGCATTGTAATCCATTTATGCTCACCATTTAAGTTTTTAAATATGACATCACCCTTGATGTCTTGGTCCAAGTTGTGAGCAGAATCTTCTTTGTAACCATCAAGCATTCGAATTTTCATAGTTATATCACATTTATGGACAGTGACAGTCATGACTAGGGTTGGGTATCGTTTGGGTTTAATTTCGATACCAGTGCCAAATCAATACTTTTAAAATGGTTCCGGTGCCTAAACAGTGCCTGAACCGATACTTATTAAAAAAATAAAAAATAAAAAAATAAAAAATCCCCCCAAAAAATGATGGATTGGCCATTTGATGCGCCAAAATTATATACAATATTAGAATGTTTAAAGGAGTGAACACGAATATTGCGGGAGAGAAACACATGTTGCGGGGAGCAGGCGGCAATGGTCAGAGATTCAGCGGGAGCAGCAATGTTAGAGGGTCAAGTTTTTTAATTAAAAAAAAACAAGCAGATATAATTAGAAGTAGCATTAGAATCGAGAGTGCAAGAGTTAGAGGGTCAAATGAAGATGAAAGAGATGTGTTTTCAGCCATTT
>NW_015638940.1:337200-339761 GCF_001515625.1 Sinocyclocheilus rhinocerous | reverse complement strand
CGTGCATTTTCTCAGTCGGGAAATTATTTTTCACGTGCGGTGCCGTGATGATGTTTTTTACGTCCGTTTCGGAGAACCCGAATATTTCAATTGATCGCTCAGGCGTGGCACGAAATGAGGCACCAAAATCTGCGTTCGAATTCAGTTCTAGTACATACCGGTTACATAGGTACCGGTGCCATATTGGTACCGGGTTTCGGTACCCAACCCTAGTCATGACAGTAGACATGTGATACCGAAACTCTGACACATCTGCTGTGCATCAGTTGCAAAATGGCAGAGTGAGCAATCTCATATGATCCAGCCCAACCTTAATGCATCTTTCACTTCATATCCCAGTCCACCTGCCACCGCTCATCGACTGACATTTTACCGCAGAACTGTAAGTCAACACTGCAACAAATTTTTCCCTCAAAGCACATTTAACCTTGTGGAATATGTCTAACCACAATAGATGAGAGTATCCAGAAAAGTATACTGACACAGCTGGACATCATTTTCTCAGAGACTTTCTTGAAAATGGCACTGTTATCAGAAATAATGTTGTTTCATCATACAGATGGCTAGCAGTTGGTTTCATTTCTGCATCAGCTGCAAGGCAGTCCCTTTTAACATGTAATCTACAAAGTATATAAATGGGTGAAATTCAGACTCCAAGAACAGTGGTAGTTTTTCAAGCTAATGTTGACCTTTTCCAAGTGATCATTTACACATTTTGAATGTGTTACTTAGCTGAACGTGGACAAGTCTAGTTGTTGCAATGTTTGAATGACACTTAATTATGAAAATATAACCAATCAAAATTGAATGCCATGTTGCTTGATTTTTGTTCCGTTTTATTTTATTTTATTTTTATTTTTTTGTGATTGACTCTGTACCTTCAAATAGAAAATTTTCAATTATTCTTTAAAAAGGTTGTTAATAAATAGGATTTTTTAAAATAAAACGTGATGTGAGCTTATTGGGAACAGGGGTGTGCTTAAAGGGTACCCATTAAGCGCATCCAGACTTTTTGCATTTAATTATGTATATCTTAATTGAAATGCTTTTGTCATATCAAATAAAATTAAATATTATTGTGTGAGAGATTATCTTGTGCACTAAAAATGTCTCAATGTAGATTTTGGTGAGCTTAACGTTTACCCTAAATGGTAACAACTCTACAGTTTTTTATTATTCTGAATTAACTGAAACAATGTAAGAATTTGATGTGAAAGATGACATTTAATAAGGTTAGGGAAACATGACCATTTATAAACAGTGGGAAATGACATCGGTTTCGTTATATACAGCAACTCATTTTCATTTAATTGTTATTTCTATCTCTTTCCAGTCACAGAGCACTTTATTTTGAGAGTTAGTGAAAGAACATCTGTAACTTAGTCCAGATTGGGGGAATTGTAATGTTTAATAATTTTTTTATTAATAATTTTTTGCATTGAAAAAAGTAGATTTTTGTTTGTAGAGCTGTGAATCAGAAAATCGAAATTGGCAAAAATCGGTATCGACAGGTCACACTTACAAAAAAATCCGAATCAGCCAATGAAAATTGCAATCAGTGCATCTCTACAATGTATATTGATATATCACTGCACAAGTGGAGAGGCAAATTTACACACCAGTCACTGTGCACTTAAACACTAAATATAGTGCAAATAACTATAAATTACAATATTTTACGATACCCAAAACCCTGAATCTACTGTCTGTTGACATGACAGTCCATTCCTAATGATAAATTTTGTACAGTGAACTTCTACAGAAATATCCTGCTCCACATATAGAGAGCATTGAACACTGTGAAGGAACCTTGTGAAACCTTGTGAGCGCAACTTTTGACACCACGTCCCCTTCCCCCAGCTAAATGAGAATAATCACTGATAATTGGCAGCTGGCAGTTTTTACAAGGCAAGAAGTATGAGAAATGATTACTGCGAATTAAGGCTGGTGGGAGAGATGAGGGAAGAAAGAGTGAGGGAGCCTGTATATGACATTCACTGGAAAAACCTCTGGCAGATATGCAAGAATGCATGCTCAACAAAAGATGCCATTTTGAAAAAATTTATTTTACAATGAGGGTGATTCATTTTATCACCCTCATGTAACTGCAAACCTGTATGACTTAATTTCTTCAGTGGAACACAAAGTAAACTGTTAAGCAGAATGTCCGAGCTGCTTTTCTCCAAACCACAAGGAACAAAGAAACTCATAAAAGGTTTGAAACTAAAACTATAAAACAAGAAAATACAAAAAGAACAAAGCAGCAGGAAGAGATGCAAAGAAAACTGACAGGTAAGGAGAGAGTGATAAGGCAGAGGCGCGGGAAGATGTTTTTCGGTTGGGGGTGCTGCGTGTGTCTGTGCTGGGTGAAGGGGGGGGGGTCACCTCATTTGACAACTCCACAAAGCACTACAAGCACGTCGATATGAACACTCGTTTAAGTGGCATACACACTGGAAAATTTGACTGCATATCACATTTTTGAAATTATCGATAGTAGCTGATCAATCTCGGGGGTTGGGCTGGGTCCGCTAGGCTTACTTGTCTCCGTGCTCGTGCTG
>NW_015638940.1:325062-335700 GCF_001515625.1 Sinocyclocheilus rhinocerous | reverse complement strand
AAATTTGCTTCACTATTGATATGTTGCAGCTGTCCATCAATTTGCGAACACAAAGGACAGCAATTATAGGTTTTCATATGCAAAAAACATTTACAAAAAAGAAAAAAACATCAGTGCGGCAGACAAGAGCAGATACTGAATAACCAAAAGAGTTCTATCCAGATCAAAACAGACTCATCAGAACATGAAAAACGAAAAGAAAATGAGATGAGCTTGAATTATACGCTATAATCTAATAATCTAAGGCCTGACAATAGGCTTTATTTTCACACGGCTTTATTGCTCAGCATTAAAAACAAGCTGGGAGAAATTAATTGTAAATGGAGGCTGAGTGCTTCCCTCTGGGAAATTTTCGAATTAAGCACCGCTTGCAAACCTTCCCTCCGTCTGAGAAACATTGTGTCTTTTCACAGACTGTGAAGCTTTAACATGCTCTTCCTGTACACTGGGATTTCCTTTTAACTGCAACACATCAATGGAACGGATGGATTAAAGGAGGACGGCTTTCATCATCTTTGTTTCATATTTGTTATTTTTCTTCGGGAAGAGCACAACAGTACTACGGTCTAACAATTCTGTTTCCATTTACTTCTCTGAGTGGATCTGACTTCTGTACAGAACTGTAGTGATTCTCAAATACACAAGACAATCTAATGTCTTACAATACAAACACTTTCACTGTGAGCATTACAGCTGCTGAGATCTGAGAGGATGCCTTATTAAAACATTAAAATAGTTTCGAAATCGTTTACAAAAGTATGGCTTATGCAGCAATGATGATTTTTCTAAAGTTTCACCATTACAGAGCCAATTTAATGTGTACATGAGCTTTAATTAAATATTGATTTATTTAAAAAGCACACTGGTTTACTTTATTAGCGGAAATAAATCAAATGATAACAACTGCATCAAACTTTAAGTTGTACTACAAAATATAATGTACATTAGATGGAATACAGAATATTTGCCATTGGCGTTGTTTTAATATATGATGGAAAACAGCATCACTGAATTATAAAATAATTGCATTTCAACACTATTGTTCAAAAGTTTAGGGTCAATAAGATTTTTTTTTTTTACGTTTTTGGATGATGCAAGGATGAATTAAACTGGTCAAAAATGGCTGATACATTTAAGGTGTCACAAAAGATTTCTATTTCAAATAAATGCTGGTCTTTTGAACTTTCTAGTCATCGAGAATTCTGATAAAAATGTATCATAGTTTCCACAAATTATTAAACAACACAACTGTTTTCAAAATCCATTTTTATCTTTGGTCATTGCTTAAAAAATGACCTTTTTTCTTTTTTCTTATTTTATCTAAATAAGATTTTATCTTATTTTAAAGGCTGAAAGCAGTAAGACTCCCTCTTAGGCTATAAAAATGAAACAAAGAACAGAATTTCCCTGCTTTTAAACCTTTTTTAAAAAATCTACAGTTTATTTTTGACCACAGCGCAAAAGTAATTTTAAATGACCACTATTGAATAGCATTTCCCAGAAGATCACTGAATTTCCACAGCAGCACTCTGAAAAGATTCAGAGTTGCATTCAGCTGGATAGAACACAGAAGCGCTCCAAGACAAAGACTTAAAAAAACTAAACCAACGGCCCTTCAGCCCTCAAGAACCAGGCGTAAGAGTCATTAATTAAAATGTTGGATAATTGAAATAATGGGGTGAGGTCATTGAACTGTTCCCATTTTCACATTTGAAAATGTGGTAAGGGCCACACATGTTGTGAAACTAATTTGCCAAAATCTACAACTGTCAACATTAGCTAGCGAAGTCCCTGATGCTGAATATTGGCTATGAAAGGATGTTCTAACCTATAATAGTCGTGTTTTGCTTCATTGTACTGAAGCATTAACCTCCTATCTTTCTGTACATGCGCAATTCTTCCAGTGAAGGTTAGTAGTTATTACTTCTGTTCTTGTTTATTTCAAATGTCTAATAAGATTAAATGCCAAGGACGAGTGTTAATGATTTCTGGACCTAACAAAGCTCCGTTTAAAATGTTCCTCAAACAACCTTCAAGTAAATCAATTCAAAAAGACAATCAATTTATTTATAATGCTCACAATTATACAGTATCTCTTACCCAGAACGTTTTCTAATTAGCCTAAACCAGCACTAAGAAATGAAAGAATATAACGATAGCTATTCAATTTTAAACATAGTTGCTTTGAGAGTTTTGCTATCAGTATAAAATAGAAAAATATATTCAATACAACACTGTTTGTAAATGAAAAAAAAAATACAGATAGATTCACGAGTTTCATTAGAGAGAGAATGAGTGTAAAGTAAATTGAAAAAAAAAGATTAGTAAATATTAGCATGGCTCTTTGGAATACTTGATTCTGATTGAATAATCAAACAGTATTTGTATAATAACCACTAAACTGTATAATTGTTCTGCCTTGCAATCAATTTCCTATTCTGTGCTAGTTTCATGTCTCTCATAGCACTCCATGGTCTTGTTCGTTACACAAAGTAAAATAATTTCCACATATTACATGTCCATTTCTTTATTTGTTCATTTATTGTTAAGTAGCCATCAGAGGCGCGGGAAGATGTTTTCGGTTGGGATGAACACTCGTTTTAAGTGGCATACACACTGGGAAATTTGACTGCATATCACATTTTTGAAATTATCGATAGTAGCTGATCAATCTCGGGGGTTGGGCTGGGTCCGCTAGGCTTACTTGTCTCCGTGCTCGTGCTGTGTCTGGTTCCGTTGCTCGTCTCCGTGCTCGTGCTGGAGCTGGTTCACTTACGTCGGTGCTCGTGTTGGTGTTGTGGATGCCTATTTTGGGAAGTTTTTGCTGGGAAGGGCATATAAAAAAAATCTGAAATTTGCTTTTGTGCCATTATCTCCTTGTATTAAAGTTAATCTTGTTCGCATTCTGTATAGTTCATGTCTGATATCACACGCCAGCGTCACATGCTCATGAGGATTAGGCTAATCATCCCATATAGAAAACATCACAAGTAAACTAATCAGGTTTATAAAGATAAACATGGGTTTATTATAGCCCACTTACAATTTACATTTCAGAGATCATTACAAATAAATTATTAAATGCTAAAACTGAATAAATTTAAATGAGCAAACTTGGCGTTGCATTTGCAACCGTGCGGGTTTCTCTGATGGATGAAGAAAGTGTGTTGTCAGCTGAGCTGCAGGCAGAGAGCAGGAAAGGGTGAGCAGTCCAAAATCCGCTCTGCATGCCAAAAATGCCTTAGCCCGCAGTCCTCAAAATAATAAATGCTTAATAAGCAACACTGTCTACTAATGATCCCTAGGTCAGGATTTACAATGAATTATGATAGTATAACAGCTTGTTATTGCATGCACCGTTTAAATATTAAAAAAAACATATTTTTGATGTTCAAAAAGATCAAGTCTCCCACTATCATTGAGTGTTTGTTTAAATATCGCTGCACTGGGCTAGACAGTATTGATCTGGAAAATCAATTACTAGCTGCATAGCTGATTTTGGACTGGGGTTTTAATAGCTCAGAGGTAATTCTACAGCACAAACTACAGACATAGCAGGGCATCCTTAAAGATCCACAATGCCTTCAGAGTATAACTACAGCACACGGTCAGATATCACAGTAATCCCACTCCTAATCCTGACCTTTACTATACAGTTGCCTAAAATCTAGGGATGCGCAATACATCTGCAGTGGATATTTAAATGTGGATGGTCATTTCCCCATCTCCAAGTTGATCTTTTAAGACACTGGTAATTTAATGACACTGTTAAACATAGTATTTGGCAAATCTCAAAATTCCTGCAACCAAAATATTGCACTATGTGAAATAGTTTTTAATTATTGGATAAATTAGACAGTAGAATGCATTTATTTGATTAAAAATACAGTAAAAACAATATTGTTAAATAATAATACAATTTAAAATAATAAAATTGTATATTATATTAACATATACTCCAGTCTTAAAGGATTAGTTCACCCAAAAAAGAAACTTCTGTCATTAATTACTCACCCTCATGTCATTCCAAACCCGTAAGACCTTCGTTCATCTTCGGAACACAAATTATGGTATTTTTTATGAAATCCGAGATCTTTCTGACCCTCCATAGACAGCAAGGGTCCTACCATCGAGAAGACCATGCGCATACATTCCTCTGCTAGTAAACAAGCCGCAGTGCATGCGTGTTCTACATCAGCAGCACCACACGCATGTGTTGTAGTATTCTAGATAAAGGCGGCAGATGGTAACTCGGGGGAGAAGAATTGTTGAATAAAGTTGTTATTTTTGTTTTATTTTGCACACAAAAAGTATTCTCGTAGCTTCATAAAATTACAGTTGAACCACTGATGTCAATGGAGGGTCAGAAAGCTCTCGGATTTCATCAAAAATATCTTAATTTGTGTTCCGAAGATGAACGAAGGTCTTACGGGTTTGGAACGACATGAGGGTGAGTAATTAATGACAGAATTTTCATTTTTGGGTTAACTTTCCCTTTAAATGTCACATGATCTTTCAGAAATCAGTCTAATATGCTAATTTGGTGCTCAAGATACATGACAAAAACAGTTGTGCTCCTTAATATTTCTGTGGAAATCAAGATAGTTTTTTCAAGATTATTTGAGAAAAAAAAAAAGTTCAAAAGCATTTTTGTATTTAGATATGTTTTTTTTTAAATGCTATAATCCCAGATATTATATGACAGAAACCCACATTTTATTCCCAAGATTCTATAAACTCAAGCACTGACTTTACATCACCCAGATATGTACCATATATCGCGACATTGCTTGAACACAACAAAATAACGAGCATTTTGGTTTGGTATCCTTTTCGGTTTCTGTCAGAAGATGTTAAGGAAAGAGCCCCTAAAGCCATTGTGAAAACACAACATTTAGTGCCTGTCTATGCTCCTCACATTGTTATGGCACAATGAATGACATTTAACAATGGCCAGATGGAGAATTGACCATCCTGCTCCTGACTCTGTCTTTAGGTATAATGAGAGTGTTTCAGACTGAGTCTAAACTGTCAGCCTGAAGGGTAAAAGCAGATATTTTAACTAGAGGGGGGTGGTATAACAAGACAGTGAGTCTGAAATAACAATGACTTCAGAGAAGTTTGAACTTTAATGGTGTGTGGTCCTAACGGAGCAGGACAACGGCCCTCTGCTCATTTAGAAAGACTGATTCACTGAGGCACACAAGAAACTATTAAAGTTTACACTAAATTCAAGTTGTTAAAGTTACACTAAATAAAAACACTTATTAAACATATAAACAAGATAATAATAAATGCACAAGAGTGATCCTCAAACATTACACTGACAAGTATGATTTAAGGAGTTATTTAAAAACTTTTTTTTTTTAACGAAGCACAAATATGACAGTGGTCTTGGAATTATAAGGTAGCATCAAACAACCATTTTTTATTTACTGATGCCACAGTAAAGAAAAGTTGGCAGCCATTATCAACTGTTAGTACTGGCACGTCATGTGATCTTAATGTCTTCGCCCATGTGGCGACCAAAAAACATGCTTTTTATCTACCTTCGCCCATGTGGCGACCCGCTCCAGAAAAAAAAAAGGAAAAGAAAAAAAAAAAAAATCTTCTTTTAGGTCACTAATATATACTGTATACTGGAATCTCGTGTGAGGGTGTATTCTTTTAAACACTTTCTTGGTCTAAAAAAATTTTTATTACAAAAAAACATGCTTTTTATCTACCTTCAGAATAGAAGCGGGAGGGGGTACAAATTGAAAAAGTGGAAAACCTGAATTGCTGACCAAGAGTTTAAACCCAGTCGCAACTACACATCTTACACGCCAGTTCCTTCCCATTTTTACAGAGTAGATAAATAAACTTACTCCTCAACTGATACTGTGTTCTTTTCATCAGGCTTTTAATTACTGAATATATCTCTTGAAATACTGTTTTTGAAGACAACAAGGTCAAGGTTTTATTACCTACAATCAGAGAGGATAAGAACACAACATATTTTACACAAATGGAAAATTCAAAGCTTCATACATAATTCAAGAAGCTCCCAGCTTTAAAGCCATTTGTACTTATATTGCATGTACACAAATTGTACATGTAATGATACAAATTATTAATCAAAAAAGCAAAAATAAAAATGCAGAAAAATTTTCTTAAATATATGCAACTTAAAAAAAAAAATACAAATACAAATTAAAAAATTCAAGTGCTATTTTTTTTAATTAAATAAATAAATACATTTAATTTGTTAAATATTTAGAGGAAACTATAATTCTCTCCATTTCTTTTCTCTTCATTTCTCTCGGACCAATCCAGTCTGGGGGGAATTAATTAATCCTAAACTCTTTGAATTTGAAGCTTTCATAGTAAACAGGAGGGAAAAACAAACATAATCTGTGGTCAGCAGTTACCATAAACAACATACCATTATCCCCTGCTCTCATCTCCCTTTTGTCTAAGCTGTTCCACTCACAGATAATGCTGACTTCTTTAAATGTGCTCTTCAGCACTGGAAACACTGAAAAGCACGCTTGTATGCCAAAATAGAGATAGCTAGCTCATAATGGATTTACACCCCACCCTTTCCGTTATCCTGCTATAAGCACTCTAAAAGCCATGACATCAGTTTAGTGTAGCATTCCATGCAATTATAGGCAGAGCTTGTGATTTAAGTGCGTTTGAAAGGGGACAAAAAGTAGTTGCCTAAGGGTCACCCCATCTCAGATACATTAAACGCACAGGGTTTCCCATGACACATGGGAGTATTAATATGTGGATTATTGAAAGAAAAACTGCTATCACCATATTTTTGGATTGAATTTCTACAAAAAAAAAATAATAATAAAACTAATTAATAACAATAATAACAATATATATTTTATTATTACCAGCAGGTCTGATGAGTCTTGGTGTGAGCTTTTTCAAGATGACAAAACCAGACATGACAATAAGAGCCATTATTGTTCTGGGATGAAGGTGTTACAACAGTTCAGAGCTTCCACACATCTGCTACCACAAATAATATATTAATTTAATAAATGTAATAAACATATTAACCCACAATGTTAATGTCTAAAGTTTAGTTTTTTTTTTTTTTATTAAATGCAGCTAGATATGAACTTTTCTGTAATTTTTGCACAATTAGTCTGAATTAAACTATAATAAAAATATTTTAGTACAGCTTAGTTTAATTCATATCAATTATTCAATTTACTGCAATGTTAATATGTCACATAACAACTTTGTACTGTTGCTTTTTATTCATTCTTTACAATGGATGTTGACAGAACAAAAATGCAAGCAACAAAAATGTGTACAAAGAAAACATCTTAAAAGGGCCCTAATAAGAAACGGAGCAATTCCAATAGGGTCCTCACACCATCGGTGCTCGGGCCCTAATTAACAGATAATGGATAATGTTTACGCCACAGTCAGATTTAGCCATCTACCGTGGAACCAGTACCAGTATGTTCTCAGCAAAAGTGTGCAATCATGAGCACCCTTCTGAAACCTAAAATGACTCATTGTCTTCAGAACTTCATGGGCATGGGTATGAGGCAACCATTACAAGTCCTGAAGACTGTAAGTGCACATCAAGTGTCGCTAAACTAAAACTATATGCAGTAGTCTACGCTGCTTTCATAGACGCACGGACACACATTATTGCACATAGATATCAGAGATCGCGCAGCACACACACAGCACGGAAACTTTTATTAGTAAAATAGCTTCGACAGGCTACCGACTCGCAACGTTATATTTTTTTGCAATGAGGGGGTAAAATCGCTGTTTTTGAAGTAACTAAGCCTCATTGCTTGTAGAGAGAGACGCGCAAACGCAGGTTCACACACACTACTTTCATCCCTCTCTCTCTTTCTCGCTAATTCAAATAAATGATATAATTAATTAATTCAAATAAATGCGATCTTACCGCACTGCATCTCTGTGTCTGATTTAAAGCAGGCCGAATGCTAATGAGCCTTAACTGACGAAAATGACCATAATTTGCATGGTGGAAGAATTATCGTCTTGTCGTATACAACCATTCAAAAACTCGGCAGAATTTATGTCACCGCTGCACCTGATATTCATAAACTTTCATAACTGGTAAGTGTTTTTTTTTCTTTTGCTTTGTTAACTGGCCGAGCCTTAATAAATCTGTTTCTTTAAATGTATTTGTTTACTGACCGTTGCACGCAATTGTGAAATACAAATTTTTTTTTTTTTTAAATTGGCTATTTAAAAAAAAAAAAAAAGATTTCGGGTTTGGGTCGGGTTCAGGCTCTAAACTTAACTGTGCCGCACGGGTTGGGTCAGGTCAGACGATCTCGGGTACAGGCCGGGTTCGGGCTTCAGTTTAAAGCCCGTGCAGACCTCTAGAATCAAATAATGATAAATGAATTAGAAGAGCATTATAAATAAGCATACGCAGATGCAAAGTGTTGTGTGTTTGAGTTTTCTTTAAAATCATATGCAGTTGTACTGACATAAGGATGAGTAGGCCCCATATATATATTTGGGTGAACTACCCCTTTAAAAAAAAAACTTCACAGTAGAAGCCATGCCATTTTTTTACGCCAGCGTCCTGTAGGTATTGAGTTAAGAATGGAAAATCCGTAGCTGTGAGCGAGAGAGAGTAATGAATGTCAGTGCATTTCCATCACTCAACATATAAGGTGCCATTTACACTGACAAGCTGAGCTTCTTCTTTCTCTCTCTCTCTAACACACACACAAACACAGATCCAGAACCTCTGTATCATTAGCCTGCGGAGAAACCCGAGGAGCAGGCCTCATAACACGGCTGCTCTGGGACATCACTGGGTCAGAGGAAAGAGCAGGACGGCCACTCATTTTCACTCTCACCTTTAGCTATTATTGATGAAGTGAGAAATGTGTAGAATATAAATGTGGAAAAACAGAAACCAAAGGTTTGGTTTGAGTTAATTATCCCCATTGTGTATTTTTACATGATACGGTGCACTGCAGGATTTAAAAAAAGCACATTACAGCAAGCAACATTATGGGTTAACCGTGCATAAACCAAATAATAAACGTGTTTTTATGAGCTTTTCTGAAACTGTGTTATGCTTTAGGGGAAAATCTTTCATTAACTTGCTCCAATATGTTTAATTCCTTAGTAGAAGGGGAAAATCAATATGCCGTCTTCTATAATAAGTCTAAAATGTACTTACGCAAAGTAAGACTGATTCAGAGATCACAGATTTCATTATGCATTTTATATTCAGCAGATCATTACTGTAGATTGGCAGGTACCTATTCCATCATTCAGTTAGTCTTTCTTATGATCTTTGATACCCTGACAGTCTGTATTCAGTGTTTCCCCTGCCATTATATAAGGGGGGCGGCCCGCCCCCCCAACGGCACCCCCCACCCCCCTTGAAGGTCAAGTTAATTTTATTTAATTATATTTTCTCTATAGCGCCAGATCACAACTAGGGCTGTGCGATATGGACAAAAAAAAAACTATCGCAATTTTTTTGATAAATTTTGCGATTTCGATTTTAATCACGATTTTGACACACACAGACATGCTTTAGTCATTAATGCATTCAGTGTGAATTTGAAACATATTTCCAAAAGAAAACCAATTAGAGCTTTATCAAAAAGCTGTAACAGGTCTCTAGAACAGACATAAGGCAAAATAATCACTAAGTAAAGGTGTAACAAAATGTCTAGAATAGACATATGGCAGAAAAAGAAATAAAAAATCCCGTGTCCAGGGATTTTTTTTTTGCCATGCATTGGTCATAGAGCTCTTTGTGGCGTTGCCTCAGATGTTGAACTAGATTTGTCGCGTCAAGTTCACACGTGCTCTGTCTGCAGTGCGTATACAGTATGTGTATGCGGTGCAGAAGCAGCACAGACTCATTTTGCTTTCGCACAGGACGCGTTTGCAGTCCGCTCCTGATCCGCGGCTGTTTACCACAAACACAACATTTATCCATTATTTTGATTTCAAATCCAAACGTTGTTTCTGAAAATGCTTTTTCAGCATTGTGATTCTCTTTTATCACAGTACAGTAATACAACCTTTCATAGACATATTCACGTTTAAACTCAATAAATATAACTTTAACTACCACCACGAGTGCCATCTATTATTGCCTTGTTTATCTAAAAAGTGCACTTTTCCTTGTTTTAAATCTAGCCAAAAAGCCATGTGTTGACTGTGAAACAGTAGACATTAATTATATGCATTTATGGTGTAATTACTAAATTTCCGTGCCAATCCATGTTATTTTTTACTGCGAATAATGCGCTGTCACTTTAATTCAGCACATGCAGCACAGCAGAAATAGACTTGTGCCTGTGTCGTGCTCCATTTAGGCGCGCTGCATTCTGATTGGTTCGGATAGCATACTGCGGGAGGTCGGGGGCGCGGAAAATTGTGCTATAAAGCGATTTAGAAATCGCGCAAGCTCAAATCGCGATTTTATGACGATTTCGATTAATCGCACAGCCCTAACACAAATCTGGCAAAACCTCCCTTAAAAGACACTCTCAAAGATAAAAAGGATTCATAAATGTTTTCTTTGTTTTACTTTAAATTAATTTTTTATTAATTATTGCAAATATGCATCGCTAAAATTAAAAAAAATTTTATAAGCCCTTTTTA
>NW_015638940.1:318756-324317 GCF_001515625.1 Sinocyclocheilus rhinocerous | reverse complement strand
CGGTGCAGAAGCAGCACGGACTCATTTTGCTTTCGCACAGGACGCGTTTGCAGTCCGCTCCTGATCCGCGGCTGTTTACCACAAACACATTTATCCATTATTTTGATTTCAAATCCAAACGTTGCTTCTGAAAATGCTTTTCATCTCTTTCATCACAGTACAGTAATACAATCTTTCATAGACATTCACATTTAAACTCGATAAATATAACTGTTTAACTACCACCACGAGTGCCATCTATTATTGCCTTGTTTATCTAAAAATGCACTTTTCCTTGTTTTAAATCTAGCCAAAAAGCCATGTGTTGACTGTGAAACAGTAGACTGTGGACCTGGCGTTACGTTTGTATGCCCGCCCGGTCTGTTCTGTTCTCGTGCTCCATTTAGGCGCGCTGCATTCTGATTGGTTCGGATAGCATACTGCAGGAGGTCGGGGGCGTGGAAAATCGTGCTATAAAGTGATTTAGAAATCGCGCAAGCTCAAATCGCGATTTTATGACGATTTCGATTAATCGCACAGCCCTAATCACAACAGAAGTCATTTAAAGTTACCTTTCTGATAGAACAGGTCTATACCTTGATCTTTTATTAAGCAAACTAAACAGCCTTATGTTTTTTTATCTTATTTACACTACGCCATGTCATTTCGGTCTCTACGTTATGGTTGCGCACAACGGAGTTCCGCCCGATGCGTGCACGCACACACACACACGTGAGCACACTCCCACTAGTATTTGTAAATATTAAGCCGCAAAACAATTCATATTTAAATATGAATTATGCGTGTCTCCGTGTCAATGAATGGCGCAGACGTGCGGTTTTGTTTACCACTCGTACTGAAGCGCGCGTGACGCTTGCGGTGATTTTAGCTTCTGCCGTCTCACTAAATGAGGACATGAATACATGAACATCTCCAGAACTTCTCTGAGAGTCACTTCATGAGCATTTGACATGAGCGTTTCATTTGAGTAAAACTATCCTCATCATATACACACAGAAATGTAAAGGTATTCACGGCAACCCATCAAAATAAAAGTTCGGTTTAACTTGAAGGAATTGGCAGAAATATATGACTATTGTTCAGTAGAATGTACGTAACAGGCTGCTACTACTACTACTAAAATTATTAAAACCGTATTTTTAAGGAATAATCATACAATATTTCTTCCTATTGTAAGAATACATTTGAATGAATTAAGTTGTTTTTATGCATTCAAATGATTAGACATGCTAAAACAGAATTTGGTAACAATAAAACATAAGGTTGGATAAATAAAACATTTCATAGGGTCCTAAACATGTAATATTGGTTAAACTTTTAATAAATTGATGTTAAATTGTTTAAGTTTCATGATTTTAATTAATTAGACATGCTTTTTGATTAATAAAATTAAATTTAACCATTAAAAAAAAAAAAAGTGTTCCTGCTCAGAATGAATACACTGAATTCATTTAAGAATCTGTAGCAGATCCAGTCCATGTGACCTGGAAGCACTCAGGAGACAACAACAATAAAAATAATAATAATTGTTAGTTTTAATATTATTATAAATTTTATTATTATTATTACTGGCCACAGGTGAAAAAATACACAAAACTATGGCTGTAGTAAATTTACAGTAAATCTAAAGAATCTAAAACTCTAAACCGCATTCACTTGGAGGCTCAATAAAATAGGCTACTAGCCTATTTCTTTTCCTTAGAACTTTCAGTTAGTCAAGGACAAAGGCAAATGGTAAATGTAAACAGCGAAAAAAGTTGCTGAGCAGCCTTTATTGCTCGATATTAAAAGCTTTATTGATGGAAGTAAACCATTACAGAGTCAGACCACTTCAATACTGTAAGTGCCATACAGAGGCTAAACACAGTAGTTGCAAGTAAATCATAGCAGTTCGTAGTTATTTCATACAATATTAATGTTCTTACTGTATTTTTTATCAAATTAATGTAGCCTTGGTGAGCATTAGAGACTTTTTTTAAAGCATTAAAAAATCGTACTGACCCAAACATAAAACATGAATGTAATGTATTGTATATGTATGTCAAATGAATTATTGTGCTACCAAGTCAGCCACCACACTGAGAAGAATGTGAGGAAAAATGACTGTATACACCTGCAGATTTCACTTAATGTTTTTTTTTTGCAATTAACGCAAACCATACAGAGGAGACCTTCAGCTTGCTTGAGTGTGGACATAATGAGACATAAGATAAACTGTGTATGTGCATTCAGCATCTTTAACACATTGTTGAAACGCAGCGAGCTGTACACAAAGGGAACAGGTGTGAACCGGAGAACTTTTGCACAATGTTTTTTTTGGGTAAGCATTGTCATAAGATTGCATCATTGCCCTGCTGAATTTTACACACATAAAAACCAACTGCTTACTGGTACCAGAAAACAAAAATGAGGATGGATAATGAGGACTGAAAGCTTCTTTTTTTAAATGATACCTACATACTTGAGCCTCAAGAGACCACAATGACAGTTCTCGTCTTTGCTCTTTCACCAGACCACTGGCAAGCTCCCTAGCATTTCTGGACCACAGCTGCAGCGCCAGGGTCTATGAAAGTTGGCTGTTTTGTAGCCTGTGAGCTGGAGAGTCCCAATTAAACAGTCCCACCTGTTCTCCAGGGGTTCAGCAACCCATCTGTCAGCGTGCTGCCCTGCTACAGTCATCTCACCTGCTGCAAATGACTTGTGGGAGGCCGGTGTGAGCTCTAGGTCTCTACAATCATCACACTTTCCAAATGCTCCCCGTCTCCCGCTGACAGCACTTTGCTCACTCTGATATGACAGAAGTAATTCCAAGTATTTAACATCTGTTAAGCAGACACAAAAGATCCCCGAAGGGAAATCTTTAGAAACTACTGTAGATCAACACTCTGGGGTTCAGGCAGAAGTTGTGGATCAGGATTCATTCAGACACAAGCAGATACTTGTGTCTGAAACTAACAAGAAGCCCTCTTAGAAACAGTCAGAAGTGAGTATAACATCATATTGTAGAGGCCACAAAAAAAAAAAAAGAGCGAGAGAGAGAAAATACAGTTCAGGTCAAAGGGTCAGTAGGAACCACAGAGATTTCTGGCACAGCTCTGGACATGACAACACAGCAAGCTCAATCTCACAGGCTTACTGGACAACCCTGTTTGATTACATAATGATGCATGAGTACCCACTGAACTCCCCTCTTTCTCCTTGCTCTAAGCAGCAGGTGTGCAGATCAGTGCCTCTTGATCTGTCAGTATAAATACAAAAATAGCCCTTACAATTCAGCCGAGACTGAGACTCCAATGACCAAACCATTGCACTCTAAATTGACCTTGACCAGCGTTTCAAGGTTCCTGACATTAATAATTAAACTAAAAGCCTCTCAAGGTGAAACTGGCCAATGATAGTACACCATATCTCTATTCTATGACCATTAAAGCGACTGTTCACCTGAAAAAGAAACATTTTCCTCCAGAAGGATATTTGCATTTCAAAGTAACCCTCCTATCTCATGGTATTGAACTCCTTGTTGTATTATTATCCTTGTTGTCTCAACAACACAGGACTGCCCGATGGCCCAGAGCCAGCCTGTAAGATGCTCAGGAAAGTTGACAATTGTCATCACGAAAGTTTATCGAGCATTCAAGTGATTTTGTGGCGATGAAAGACTCAATTGAGTCTGATGGTTTTCTACTTATTCTACTTATACTTCATTAGGATACAATGTTACATGGGTGAAAAAAATATTATATTACAACATTTGGTAACACTTTCTATGAAGCCCGTATTTATAATACATTTTAAGGGTATTCTTAAGGCATTATAATGAATGCATAATGCATTATAAAAAACCTTATAATATGCTGTATTATCTCATGAATATTGATAAGAACAGTTTTAATATATCATAATATTTACTTATTTGTGGTTATAGCTTTTAAGAGTATGATAATTTATAACACAATGAACACGTTGCATCCACTTTTACAATGGATTAAATTTCTCATAGTTATAATGTATTATAAGTCTCATATCTTGCCATTTTTCTTATGCTACTTTACTTAAAGCGGTCAAAGACCACTTATAAGTAGTAGTAATAATAATAATAATAAAAATGTATCTCAAACAGCCATAAAATCAGATCAGATGAATGAGAGACAAGGCGGATAATCCAGAAGGCAGGTAGCAGAGTATCATCAACGAGGTACAGACAGGGTCACAACAGGCAGGCAAAACAGAGAAAAACGCTCAGAAATGTAAACCGCAGTAAAACAAGACTTCGCAATGAGCTGGAAGGAACAGACTGTTTATATAGGCCAGCTGATGGGCTACAGCTGGGCTAGGTGATCAGTGCCAGATACGGGGCTGATGGGAAATGTAGTGTGAGAGTGTAAGAGTCAATATTCGGGTGAGGGAGCCCTCTGATGGTCGGAAGAGGGAATCACGGAGTTCGACTCTGTGACTCGGTCATTAGAGTATTAGTATGTCTGCTACTGTAAATATTTGCTAACACTTTATTTTGATGGTCAACCAACAGAAAAAAACTGATTATGTGTCTTTGCAAGTACGTCAACTTATTCTACCATACTAGATTCTACCATTCTTGTGCATACTAATACTCTAATGAGAGTTAGTTGGCATGTAGTTGCAGAGTTGCTTATAGTCGATTGATTAAGGGGGCCATCAAAATAAAATGTAACCATATAAAACATTGCATTTTTTTTTCAGTTGGAGTATAAAGCTCACATCAGTTAATTAACATTAGCTCCACAGGAAACACTCAAATAACACTCAACATCTAACCACTCACAAGCTGTAGTAAGATACTGTGCAGATCTTAAATAAACAATGTCAAGATATGATACAGTCCATTATTCTGTAAATGAAGTAGATTTGATATGGTGTTCATTGTGTGTTATAAATAATCATACTCTTAAACGTATAACCACAAATACGTAAGTATTATGATGTATTATAATTGTTATGATTATTCATGAGTTGATATAACATACGTTTTTTATAATGCATTATGCATTCATTATAATGCCTTAAGAATACCCTTATAATGTATTATAAATACGGGCTTCATAGAAAGTGTTACCCAACATTTATATTAAAATATATTAGAATAATATTAGAATTATTTATATAAAAATTATATTAGAACCATATTTATTACATTTTCTAAAGTTGTTTTTATATTATGACAAGAATTTCAAGAAAACTATGATAAATACATTTTGAAAAAAAATATTGAATTGATTCACCTGTTAATAGAATCGAATTCATCCACACACTCTAAAAAACGCTGGTTTGTTTTTTCAACCCAAGTGCTGGGTTGAGACCGCAGGGTAAGGACGTTGGATGGTTATAACCCAATTTGGGTTGAAAATAGTTCTTGATCTATAACCCAGCGGTGCTGGGTTGGGAACGCGGACGTGAAAGAGAGCACGCACGTCACGTTAACATCGGACGACACCAGTGCGAGAAGCCGCCATTTTCTCAGCATCTTCAGATGGAAGCGAGTGCCAGTGAAAGACGTTTTATGGTAAGTAAAGATTAAAAATGTA
>NW_015638940.1:314599-318702 GCF_001515625.1 Sinocyclocheilus rhinocerous | reverse complement strand
AAAAAAGCAACCCAGCATGCTGGGTCAAACATAATAACCCAACTTGTTGGGTTAAAACAACCCAGCACTGGGTTCGTCCCTTTTTGACCCAGCGCTGTGTTGCCAAAATAACCCAAATTGGGTTGTTTTTAATCCAGCAGTTTTTAGAGTGCCATTCAGGGCTGTCACGATTACGAAATTTGGCTGACGATTAATTGTCTAAAAAATAGTCGCGGTTATTGCGATTAATTGTCTGTTTTGGGGCTTTGGCGATTATGCCGATTATCACAATTAATTGTCTGTTTTTATGGCTTTCATTATATAAATGTGATTAATTTAAGGGTTCAGTAAATAATTATGATGTTATCTTTTAATCTTTTTGAGTTATTATTTTGCAGTGTAAGATTACATATAGTATTCCAAATTCTAAGAATCGACCAATACCGATCCAACACCAGCGCTATTTTTTTTTTCTACACCACTAAAAAATATCAATACTGTGTTTATGGAACTAATGGTCACTCTTTTTTAAACCCTTTGCTAAATGCAATCCACTAAATACTCACTTCCTCATTACAGAGAAAAACTACATTTGAATAAAAATATATAAGCTATGAAATTAAACTAGCTGACTGTATAATTTAGCAGCAAAAACAATATCTTAAAAAAATTTGGTGCACATTATACAATTTAAACATGTTTATTCTGTTAACTATTTGTATTCTTACAAAATACATTCATGAATATAAGATAGAAATCATGAGAAAATGAAAGGCTTTAATAATCTTTCTGTTTGTGATAATTTCTTCCTTAAACTTAAAGCATTATAATGGGAATATATCATCTTGGAGAGAGAGTTTTACTGTGCTGACTGTCATAACTGAACTTGACGTGCTGAGCGGAGAATGACTGACAGCTGCAGCAGAAGGAAGATGAGTTTCTGTAAACCTAAATTCTATTCCTCACATTAAGATGTGTAATGGCTTCAGATGATATAGGCTATACAGTGCATGAAAAGAAAACTGGTGCTCTTCTGTTTCTTTTGGTGTATGACTTCCCCTTGTGTCATATAAAAAGCACAATAATCATTAATAATCAATAATAATAATTAGATCAAATAATCGCGATAAGACGGTTATTTAATTATCGCGACAGGCCTATCCACAATTGGAATTACTGAATGTTACTTTTTTTTGTCCTTTTTAAAGCTCTGAGTCACCATCCACTTCCCCTGTGTGGAAAAGTTAAGATAACGGTTTATGCTGCAAAAAACCAACCCATTAATTTCGAACAATGTGATAGTGAGCCCATTTAAATTTGTCACATCATGCGTTTTCTCAGATCAGATAGCTATCTGATTTGTTAAAACAGTTCCATTTACACTTAGCCGATCTTTAGTTCCCGCGCTATATGCAAATTCATCAGAGTTCATGTCACTGAAAACAACAGATAGGCCTATGTGCTGCATTTTATTTATCGTCAGCTGATTTCAAGATCAAAGGCCCCAACAGTTGAGAGAGTGTCATCAGCACTGGTGAGAGAATTTAACGTTCACCACTATTAAAGAAGAATGATTACGTGTTGAACACGTAAAGGTCCTACAGACTGAAGATGCGATGCTGAATGGCGAGTTCCATTTTCGACGTTTAGGAGTGGCTGCTGATGAGACATGCTCATCTCTGACAGGCCGTATCTATGGAGGTGAGTACTGCAGTAGCACTGTGGTTTCTGGGAGCCGATACCTATAACTAGTGGTCGACCAATATTGTTTTTTGACAGCCAATGCCGATATCTTAGAGAGCAGGGTGGCCATTAGCCAATATAAAGCTGGTATTATACATACAGTGAAAATGACATGAATATGACAGTGGGCAAACGGATAAAGCGCAGCATAGTTTGAAATCACGAGTTTATCTGCAAATGCCGATATTTGAAAAACGCCAAATATCAGCCAAAATATCGGCCTTGGTGATATATCATCGACCACTATAACACTTTCCCACTTTATTTTTTGCTGTTTTGGGAGGAGTAAAATTCAGACCAGTCTTGCGATTGGATAGCTACTCAAAGAAAACGCGTCAAGTGGCCAAGTGTAAATAGGCCCATTGAGGATTCCTTTATGGCTTTATCCCTTTAAAAGATCTAGGTTACTACTGCACAGAGATCCTAGTTACTTTTGCAGAGCTACTCTGAGCAAACTGTCCTTTGGAAAAACAACAATAAAAACAGCTGCAAATCAATTATTTCCCCTTATCTCAACAACCCCAGAGTGAAAACACAGACAACAGAAGCACCATCAGATAATCCAACTCTCTTCAGTGTAATCCCTCTATCCCCATTCTACTGTTGTCAACATGCTTGCTCAGTGTTCTCTGTATCAGCTGTAAGCTCCAGTGAAAATGCATCACTGAGAGTTTTCCATTGTGGTTTGCTGCTGGTGGTGTTGATGTGGGCATGTAGTATCAGCATGTTGTGCCGTAATGACGCTGAACAACTACACAGGACCTATCACCAACCACCAGCCAATGTTCGCAAACTGCTGCCTAAAGTAATTACCCCTTCAGCACTCTAGGTCTGCCCACCTAGCTTTCACTGTAAACACACCTCACTCACCACTCTCAGAGAAAAAAGACTGGTCAGATAGTCTGTTTCTTTTGAATGAGTGACCTGCAAATATAGAACATGATTTTTACTCAAAATGCCCCCTTACTAACACTATGGCAGGCACAATAGAAGACATGTTTCATTGGGTAGCAGGGTTACGGTTAGGGCAGGTTTGCCCAAGTGCAGTAATTGTGATGTGACCAGAGCCATTATAATCAGGTCCATCCCTATGGGAAAGGGAGCAGGGCACATATAAGGGAAGCTGTGGTGAGGCCCCCTGCCACAGACAAGGGTGGCAGAAGATAAAATCTTATTACAATACAGTGCACTGCTGTTGGCTCTGCACTAATTATGTCTAGTGAGATTATATTATTCATATTCACTACCATTCAAAATTTGGGATCGGTAAGATTTTTTTTATGTTTTAAAAGAAGTCTCTTATGCCCACCAAGACTGCATTTAATTGATTAAAAATACAATAAAAAATATTGTAAAACTGTATTACAAATTAAAATTACTGTTTTTTTTTATTTATTTTAATATATTTTAAAATGCAATTTATCCTCTGATGCAAAGCTGAATTTTCAACAGCCATTACTCCAGTTTTCAGTGTCACATTATCATTTGATTAATAATAATAGAAAAAGCATATTAGACTGATTATCAATTCTGAAAACAGAACTGAAATGGTACTGTATTTTATTTTAAATGAACAAATAGTTTGACACAAATTATATTCCTTATAGGGGTGGGCGCTATACCGGTATGAAAGTGACTACCGGTATTATGTTGTTCCATGATATGGATTTTGCTATACCGTGGATACCGTTACATATTCATGAATTCAAATTTTGCATTTATATAGTTTTGTTCAATTTTATACGCTTTCCAAATTTTAACACAAATGACGATAAAGAGTAGAGGATGAACGTTTTTGTCCTCTGTGTGCAACGCCGTACTACACAGGAATTAGTAATCAAGCACATAGAGCATCATAACAGACCAAATTAATAGAGCACAAATCGCCAACTCCAGTGGTTCCCAAACTCTGCAGGGTGATAAAGACTACACTACGTAATTTTCCCACTTATCATGCGGCCACTTGTCTGATAAGTAAATAATTGAGCGCAAAATATTAATTTGACATTTTAATTGCCTCAACATGACTCGCAGTACCCGCTTGAGCGCTCCGTTATCAGTTGTAACAGTTGTGGTTGTATCATTAACAGACCAATAGATGGCGCGATTGAAGAATCAGAGTTGTATTGCAGGGAGCCATGTAGAAATATAAATGAACGATGCATGGTTCTGCTCTAAGCATGTAACGTTAAGTTAAAGTTTGTGAAAATACTGCCAGTGCCAGGCACGTAAAGCACCATGACAGTAAACTGATGCCCCGTTCTATTTCTGACGAACTCCAGCGCTCTGACACAATGGACTATTTCAAACATTCATAAGAGAATCGTGAAAAAAAGAGTTTCCTCAAAAATATTAAGCAGCACAAATGTTTACAACATTGA
>NW_015638940.1:312794-314510 GCF_001515625.1 Sinocyclocheilus rhinocerous | reverse complement strand
AAAAAAAAAAAAAAAAAGAAGAGGTGGGGGAGGGGGGCATTGAAAATATGTTTCTCTACAAAAGGGGGGCCCGGCAGAAAAAGTTTGGAAACCACTGGCCAACTCAAACACACAATTAGGGTTGGGTATCAATTGGGTTGTTTACGATACCGGTGCCAAATCGATATTTTTAAAACGGTACCGTGCCTAAACGGTGCCTGAATCGATACTTTAAAAAAAGATCCACACAAAAAATGATGGATAACATTAAAGAACATTAAAAATATTTAAAATAAATATACATAGCATTCACGTGCTCCTAGGATGCTCTCATTTCCCGAGTTGTGCTTTCCTTACTCTACGGCTAAGAAATATATTTCACGTCAAATCAAAGAGTAAATACACGCAGAAAACCTATCCTTGTGTCGCGTATCCTTGTGTCCTTGTGTGTGTATACGCTGCTTTTAACCATTTTAACATTAGTGTAATCATTTTAACATGAGTTTAGGAACTGAATAATAAAAAGGAAAAATAAAAAACTGCTTAGAATTTACTCTTTGAATTCAATATGCACTGATTCTTATTTAAGCTACAAAAGTTATTTAGGTAAGAGCAGTGAGTGATTTTCTCTTTGTCTTTTGTTCATGGCCCCAAATATTGCAAGCTGTAGCGATATGCATATTGTGATGTGTACATTTGCGATATTTCGATAATTTCGATATATTGCACAGCCCTAGTATACACTCAATTTTCTTATTTTTTATACAAATTGTGCTGACTGCATTAATCAAGCTCATTAAATAAATAAATAAATAAAAATCTGTAAATTTTGGAAAAACATCACTTGAACATTGTTTGAAGCACTTCCTTTCAAATAACTGTTGCACCCACATTCGTGGAAACTGGCATTCAATGACAGGAGCCGAAATCAGTACCTCTCTCCTAATCCCCTGGTTCTGTTCTGTCTTCAGGAAGTTGAGTAGCACCTCCAGGAGAGACGGATACTTCCTGTATGGCTCCACCACATACCCAGTACTGGCTACTTGTTGACCCAGAGTCCAAAGTGCCACCTGGTGGGAGAGAAGATGATCAGTGTGTTATTGTGTACATTAACATCTTTCATTTATTCATTTAGCAGGTGCTTTTATGCAAAGTGACTTATAAATGAGGAATATAACAAGTGATTTATAATTAGGGTTGGGTATCGTTAGAAATTTTCCGGTTCCGATTCCGGTTCCAGTTTTGCCTAACGATTCCGGTTCCGGTTCCATTTAAATGAATTATTTTTTTTCTTTTTTACTATTTTACCTTAATTGAATGTAGTGTTGCTTGAAGGTAGAAAGTAATGTTGAATAATGCATGTGCTTCAAAGTTGATGTTTTTTACACTATCAATAACATTTTGCTTTTCAAGCAGGAATAAGCTGGTTGGCCAAATAGTCCCTTGAGGGCTAAGACACTTGTTCATTTCCCTAAATTAATGAAATATTATACTTATAACCATGTATACACACACTGCCCCTATTTTACAAATTATAATGCAGTCAGGAGATGGTGTGATGCAATGAGTGGTTTCCACATTTTTAAACATTTAAAATGCATGAAAATATTTTCTATCACTTTGTTTATCACTCTTGAAATGACCTGTACACTAAATAATCTAACCCTCATACTTACATAACAATAGCAGTCTATTTATTTAGTGGTCCAAGTTGAAGTCAGTATGTATATTAATGAC
>NW_015638940.1:309796-310171 GCF_001515625.1 Sinocyclocheilus rhinocerous | reverse complement strand
AACGTGCACATTTATCAAAGACGCGAGTGCGCATACAGTCGTGGAAAACGATATGTTCGGCAGTTAAAGACGCGGCGCGTCTGTGGAGTGCGCATCATGGGAAACAATGTGTCAGTAATTAAAGAGGCAGGGCGGCGTTTCTGTTATTTGGTTTGTGACATCTTTTACGGGAAACGCCGGCGCAAGGCTGCTCACAGCGCTTGGTCATGTGTCGTATTTAAGTAAATATAATGGGCGATATATTGCGTCACCAAAAATTGAGGTCATGTACATATATTGCGCGATAAGACAATATATTGATTATTGCAACAGGCCTAACTGTCTGTCACTGTCTTTAATCAGTTCTGTGAATGACTGTATGGTATGCCACATGCA
>NW_015638940.1:305677-309729 GCF_001515625.1 Sinocyclocheilus rhinocerous | reverse complement strand
TGCGTTCATATGTGTTGAGGGCTAGATTTTCGCTGGAGGAAACAGTTGTGACCACAACCGATGAGGGGTGAACGCAGCGAAAATTTTACAGTAACGTTAGATGGGAAACCGATTGCTCCCTCGTGACCTTTTGTAAACTATGTATGACAAAGAACTGCACAGATACAGATATTATAACAATCTATCGATAAACACACACCTTGTGTCCTCTGTTTCTGTTTGAGTCCAATCGCGCTGCGCCGCCGCGGTCTGCGGATTGAAGAGCGCGCTGAAAGACGGGGAGGAGACGAAGTCTGCTGCCGTTTTCATATGAAATTTAAAGGGGACTGACTCCGAGGCGATCACGAATTTGTGTACAGTTTACGGAGCTAATCGCTATAGCCCTGCTAAAAATGGCCTAGCGATGCCCATATTGGCACCTGGTTTCGGTACCCAACCCTACACACAATATTTTATTTTATTTTATTTTATTCATACAGACCTATACCTCATGTTGCACGTTTGCACTTTTTGAGATAAACAATGGCACAATAAACTTTTCAGGTCTATGTCCAATCCCTCACTTTTTCTAGTTATATAAGGTTAAAATATTTTGCCTGTAATTTTTTTTTTCTCATATCGCAATATAATATCGATATCGCCTGGACAGTGTAAAATATCGTGATATGAATTTTAGCTCATATCGCCCACCCCTAATTCCTTATATTACTTTACCTTATAATACTTCCAAGAATTATCATTTCATATTTCTACATAACCATGAGATGAGCAAATCTTCATGTCTTACACAGTAAAATGTACAGTCCCATGGATGGAAATGTCACTATTATTTTAATAGTAATTATTAATAATTATCAATGCTCTCTTAACTGGAATCTTGACATACAAAGTTCCATTTCCCCTTGCATGTTTTTAAATTAAATATTTTTGGCTAATTTCTCAACTCTTTTGAACACATTTCACAGTGTTTAACTCCATTCCACCAATTTTCCCCAAAAGCAGTGCAGAAAAAAAAATTCTGCAAAATTCCTTCTGGGCCTGGAAAAGAGACCGATCACAATGGGCAGGGCACAATGTACTGTATTAATTTGAAGGAATTTTCTGTGTTTATTTTTTACAGGTGTTTTGCCTGTATTCTGAATTTTACACTGCATTGCGTTATGTTTTAGAGTTATGGAAATGTTCGTAAAATTAATGTATAATATACCGTATATATAATTAATGTATAATAATGAGCTGCCAGTAGGGTTGGGTACTGAAACCCGGTACCAATATGGCACCGGTACCCATGTAACCGGTATGTACTAGAACTGAATCCGAACGCAGATTTCGGTGCCTCATTTCGGTGCCATGCCGGAGCGATCGATTGAAATATTTGTCCTCTGGTTCTCCGAAACGGACGTAAGAAACATCATCACGGCACCCGCACTCTGTGTAATGGGAGCACATCTTACAAGATCAGATATTTGTCAATGAGCTCAGAATCTGTTGAGCAGCAAATATATCCAGCATGGTCTTGTCAGTCTTCTCTCCTTATTCTCGACCTGTGATCAGTCAAAGCTTCATGGACTTCTACATTAACTGTTCCCTCCTGGTGGAATGACCTGCCCAGCTCAATCCAAGCAGCTGAGTCCCTAAAATTTTCAAGAAACGGCTGAAAACACATCCTTTTCATCTTCATTTGACCCTCTAACTCTAACACTCTCCATTCTAATGCTATTCTAATTCCCAAACGATACCCAACCCTAGCTGCCAGCATACTTTTTCTGTTATTTTAAGGATTTATTTCTCATAGGAGGCAGTGTCTGTGAATAGACTGCATCGCATCAAGTCCAAAACGTCCCTCTCTCAAAGCCTAATTCAATGCTATCATTACAGTACAAAAGTAACATTCTATTACTCATGTGTGTCTGGTTGTGGGGTTAATCCAAATTACTGCCATGGGTGCATGCAGAAAGAAACAGGAGGGAGGGAGGAAACAAGACAATGATACAGAGAGGGGAAAAATGCTGAAAGCCAGCGATGGCATAAATTTAGCTGAAAAATAATCCAAGCATGGCTGTTTAATTGGCCTCTCTAACTTGGCCTGTCCCAAATCTCTAGGGAGCCAGCAAGCTCCTCATCTGGACAGCCATCAGAAAGAGAGAGAACTGAAGCTCAGTTGAGCTGGAAAACGTCTGATTTACTCTTCACGGGCACTGGCGAATGTTCACATGCTAATGTAACATTTATAAGCTCGTTCTCCCCTGCAACCAAAGTGGAGGCTATTGCTAGTCACATCAGACAGATACTGGCTGTCAAGCAGTCAATCTCTCATACAGATAACACGATTTCAGTTGTTTCTTTAAAGTGATCAGACTTGTGATTTTCACCTGGCTGATGACGAAACAGGCTCATCTCATAGAATTACACTAAAGGAATGAGCTTTTTTGACTTGGGCCAATTCAGAACACCACAGCTCCCCTTGGCACTGCAATAAGTTTTCCACAGACAAGCACCACTCACACTTGTAAGTTTAACTACCATTTATCTTTGTTCAATGTTTTGAACAACAGTTAGCGTGTCATGGCTGTGAGCAGTCATTCCTGACTCTCCAATGTAAAACCAAACAATGTTTTACAGCTGTGAACTGGCAGCAGATATATTTGGAGTGAGTGTTGAGGTATTACTCTGATTGGGTCTCGTTCCTTGCTGTGTTTCTTCTGAGTTCCCTACATTCAATTCCTCCTCCTCAGATCCTGTAATCTCAAGACACCTAAGGCATTTCTTTTCCTCTCTCTCATCCCAACAAGTAAGGCTAAAAAGAAAAACAGCTTCATTGGTGATAAAAGGCCACTGTTCAACAATTCTTGACTCAATATGTGGACACTACACAACACTGTTGGACTGAATTGGAGAAGAAATGAAAATGCATGCTAGCCCTGACAACTCCGCTAAGTAGACCAGCATGTAGGCTGCAATGCTCTACATGCCGACTTAATGATTCTCGCCCCTCTCTATGCTCTTTTTATCATCTGTGAAAAAGAACATGAGGCTGGAAATTGACAGAGCTATAGCTAGGTTTCAAAGAAGTTTACGCTTCAGAGAAGGTAAGCGTGCTAAGCAGGGGTATGTATGCGCGCCATACAATCATTCAAATATGCATTATGATAATAATCTGAAGGAACAATTATACAACATGTATTTTTAAACGTTCATAACTGTAATGCAAAATAAAAATTATTTATTACACAAAGGAAAACTATCTAAAACAGCACGTATAAACATGTTTTTTGTTTTTTTAATATAATGTAATGTGGATTAAAATTTATCCACAGAGTAAATAATTATCATGGAAAATGTTTCTAAAAATAAGTTTAAACGTTTTTGGAAGCGTGGTGGTGACGTTGAAGGCGAGCGACCGTGTGCTGTAGTTCGTTTATAGCCTAATGTTAGCTTTTTAGTTCTGGTGCTTGTATTTAGGCTTCAAAAATCATAAAAGTTATATTATTTTGTGAAGATTATCTCGATGGACAAAACGTGCAAGTTTCATGAGCTATAAACACAGAGCTTATTTTTTGCAATAATCCAAAGCCTATGGAAAAATCCTATTGGCTTTTTGTCGAGGGAACCGGTGTGATGCTAATAGTCGTTCCGCCTACAAAGTGACGTCATAGTTCCCCTAGGCCTGGGCAATAAAACGGTATCGATATTTATTGACGGTACACCTTCTTCGATAACGATATAAAAAATGTTCGATATAGTGCATGATATAGGCACAGCACACACAAACACGAACACATGCTGAATTGAGTGCTGTGCCTGCCTGCGATAAGGAGATTGTGAATAAAAAAAAAACTATATTAGTCGAATTTAAAATAAACATTTGCATTTGAATGTTAGGAGTGGGTCAGGGAGCATCATCAGTGGCGCACAAGATGCGGTGATAATGATGTAAGTGACGTTGTTGCATTTTAATGTTTTGTTAGTCTTGCCCACGAGATGCGTCGCTGCTGTGTTATGCATTCAAAATATTAGAGAAATATAGAAGCTCAATGCGGAGAAGATCTTGA
>NW_015638940.1:298759-300313 GCF_001515625.1 Sinocyclocheilus rhinocerous | reverse complement strand
GGTTTCAGGTGTCGCGATGAGCTACATCCAATGAGAGAGCAAGGCATGGGTTGAGGTCATGGGAAGAAAAACAGCAGCAGCAACGTGGCTTTAAGAAAAGTGTGGACACAAGAAATGGAGCGAAATTTTTCAGATTGCAGCGCTAATTTCTTCCCAACGTCCATTTTAAAATAAACAACTCTTATTTCACGTGTCTTTTCGCATAAATTTCCATTCCTTTTCTCACGTGTGTTTTTGTCACAAAACGTGGTTTGGGGACGGGATAGAGTCATTGGGTGACAAAAGTCGTGTAGTTTGAACTAGGCTTTAATGTTTTTGTTAGTCTATTCAGTTAAACCCACAAGATGCTCCGCTGCTGCATTAAATATTAGAAATATTAGAGAAATATAGAAGCTCAATGCGATCTTGATTAGGTTAAAACCGAAACCAAGCAGAACGCATAGAACGCATATTCAGTTTTTTAGACGGACAAATATGACTGCTGCACTCGCTTCTCACACAAGAGATGTAGACAGCCATGTAAAGTTAAAACAGTTTAAACTTTTAGAAAACACGTCGCGAATTTGTGGAGGTTTATTCCTTTTCACTGCGTCTCTTATGTTTTTAAATGCAATCTGCGTGATGGGCGATTTTGACTCTTTGTATTAAGCAGTGCATAAATACATGATACTATTTTGTTCATAATTGTTTATGCAATTTACGAAATTATATTTGAGTTAATTTAGTTAATTTAGACGTAATGCACGTTTTTTTATTGACAGCTATTTCTATGCGTTGACATTATGATTTTGCTCATTTTGCTCATTGCGCCCTCATTAGATATTTGTTTAATTTTTATTGTGTTTGACTGTTAAAACAAAAAAATATTTGTTGTTTGTCTCAATAAATTTGGTTAATTTAAAAATACAGTTAAATTAAAAAAAAATATTCTATTACTCTTTGTTTTAAAAAAGGTTATAAAAAAATGTCAATAATTATCGATACCGAACGATATGAAACATTATATCGCTGATTATTTTTTTTAGCTATGTCGCCCAGCCCTAAGTTCCCCTACTCTATTTTAGGATGTTTGAGGCGTGATGAACTGAAATATATTTCTCATGATAGATAGATAGATAGATAGAAACAGTTAGGCCTGTCACGATAACAACTTTTTGTTGTGCGATATATTGCCCCAGAAATAATTGCGATAAGCGATATTATTGCCATTTTTTTATGTAACAGCATAATAATGCAAGAAGGCCTACGCACTTCCAAATGACAACAAACTTTTAATTTTTAAGAATATTTAGATCATGGAAAATAAGTATCAAAATATTAGATACCTTAAAAAACTTGAATAAATAGTAAATACACATTTTCTAACAAAAAGTGCAAGTAACAAGTACAAAAAAAAGAAAAATGCATTTTTATAGAGATTTTTCCATCTAAAGATTTTTCCCGGACCTTCTTTTCTCTGTAAATTAAGGGTGCACACTATTGCTGAAAAACACAATCACTTCTTATCAGTCAGATGTCTGTATGCACAAAGGCACAGATCCCTAAACAAGATCA
>NW_015638940.1:288193-297015 GCF_001515625.1 Sinocyclocheilus rhinocerous | reverse complement strand
GTTTCCTTAAAACCTATTTAATCTGCATATAAAACATTAGAAATTAGATATTTGTTTAATTTTTATTGTGTTTGACTGTTAAAACAAAAAAATATTTGTTGTTTGTCTCAATAAATTTGGTTAATTTAAAAATACAGTTAAATTAAAAAAAAATATTCTATTAACACAGGCGCAAGTGGAATGTACAAAACATGGTGACATTAATTTTTAAGTAAATATAATGTGCGATATATTGAGTCACCAAAAATGATTGAGGTCATGGACATATATTGCGCGATAAGTCGATATATTGATTATTGCGACAGGCCTAGAAACAGTCTCCATTAGCTGTCATGTCTCAACTATCTGATAATATTACCATTCAGATGTCTGCAGCGCACAACTACGGTGTCATACAGATGTGAAAAACTCAAAGGTATGAGATTTTCCAGAGCAAGAAAAATCCATTAGACTCATCAAACTCGTACACTTTCCCCTACAGCCTTTCTCAGATCAGTGTGAACGACAAAAAGGATTAAACTTTAATTATGCAGTCACACTCTATTCTACCTCAAGGTTTTAAACCAGCCCTACATCCCTCTCTCTCTCTCTCTTTCTTTCTAACCCTCCGTCTATAGGCAATACAGTACAAATATGTTAATACACTGAAATATGAGACTTGTGGACTGAACATCACCTCAGGATTGATTCTCCAGTAGCACAAATGCCTCTCATCAAGGAGGAGGACAACAGATGGATGTGGTACCACAGGAAAGCGAACAGAGATGCTAATAACCTTGGATAAAGTAATTATAAATCACAGATGTAGGTGTATCAAAGCAATGTAGGAGTCTTCAAGCCTCTTTCTGATGAAAAACACTTGATTATGAGTCAGGGAAGGTGCAAAAAGAAAGAAAAAAGATATTTGCTTCAGTGTGCTGATTTAGCCTTGGGGCTCTCCAATGGCAGTTTTCTTAGGGGTCTAATGAAAACACACAAATAGGCCACAATCATTACAGATTTGTCAGCAACCTCTGTCCTGACTTATGTTATAGCCGGAAACCTGCTACAATAAGATTCAATAAGATTCCTCCATTAAATCTGAGTTAAGACGAAGTGGCAGGAGGGCAAACCAAGCATGGTCAGCTAGACTGATTATATTACAGCGTAATCATTGTGGTTTAAAAAACCCTTGATTAGTCAGGGGAAGGTGTAAAAAAAAAAAAAAAAAACATTTGTTTCAATGTGCTGATATAGCTGTGGGGCTCTCCACCACCAGTTTTCTTAGGGGTCTAATGAAAACACACAAATAGGCTACAACCATTACAGATTTGTCAGCAACCTCTGTCCTGACTTATGTCATAACCTGATGCCCGGAAACCTGATACAATGAGATTCAATAAGATTCCTCAATTAAATCGGAGTTAAGACGAAGTGGCAGGAGGGTAAACCAAGCACGGTTAGCTAGACTGATTATATAACAGCATAATCATTGCGGTTTAAATCAATCACTCCCTGCTTGATGAGTTAAATTACTTTGTCCATACATTTGTATGATATTGCTTAGCTGGAAATTACACATTTGGAAAATTCAAACAGACAGCCAGACAGTGTTTTATTAAATCATTGCGAGAGCAATTATTTATGAGGTTTAAAGGACAAAGAAGACAAAGACAATAAAAAATGCCCATGCAAAACACACCACCATAAGGTGCTTTGTATGGTTGTTAGGGTGTTCTCTGTGGTTGCTAGGTGGTTTCATACTGGACCAAGTCAAATGAGGCCAAGTGTGTGATATTACAGCCCCTAGATATATTCTGGTCTCTCTTTTAATTGTCCGTTTTAATTTTCCAGGCAAAAAATGCAAACTGCTTAGAAAAGTAACAGCAAAGCTTTCCTCGAAAGATTAATACTTCTGGTTTATTCAAAATCAATGTATGAGCAACAGTATAATACTCACTCTTAGTAGGCACAAATTATATGTACACCTTTGAAGAACTCATTTCCTGTTACATAACTTAAAAAGAAAAAGATAAAATAAATCATTAGTTCATTATAACATTAAAACAAAATGAAGACCTCAGTATAAATGAACCTGTCAAACATACCCCCAAAACATCAAAACGCAAAGAGAACAGAGAGACGTCTGCCTGAGCTTCACTCAAGTCTGTGAAGCTCCATTGAAGAGCTGTCAGGAATTTGCTCAAATGAACTTAGTCTCTTCACCATGTCACAACAAAGTTTGTATCAATAATTCATCCAACTGCTTAACTCTCTCCACGGTTACGAAACAAAATCTTGTTAGCTGGTCTGGCTTCAAGTCTTTTTTATTATATTCTCTCTGTGCAGTCGCTGTGGGTTATGGGGGAGATCATTTGAATATATCTACATGAGTGTCTCCTTTAAAAAAGTGAGGGCATCAGGGCAAGTGTGGCAATGTTCCCGTGAGACAGGTAATCTGACAGGCGGGTTCTGTCCCAGCTCTCATGAGCTGTTCCTATTTAAACATTTGTCACAAACATGGTCAGTCCTCTTAATACTCCTGGTTTGTATCTACATCTCCAAAAATATATTTAAACAGCTCCAAGCTGTCAGAAAGCATATCAGTGAGACAGCAGTAAAAATAAGGGAAATGGAGAAGAGCCAAAAGACAAAGTAAGGGCAAGACATGCCAGGAATATCTGTATCACTCTTAGGAATGATGTGCAAACTTCTCGTTAATCAAAAACACATTCTCAAACTACTTGGTAGATAGGGTTGGGTATTGTTTGGGTTTTTTTCGATACCGGTGCCAAATCGATATTTTTAAAACGGTTCCGGTGCCTAAAACGATACTTATTAAAAAATAAATAAATAAAAATCCCCCCCCAAAAATGATGGATTGGCCATTAGCACTATGAACACATGATGTCTGTTTCATTCATACTGGACACCAGAGGGTGCCCTCGCACAGAAAATCCACATATCCAGTCACAGAAGTAGAGAACTCATGACCCTCCAGGAAATCCCTTATATGGACAAAGGCATGGCTATTATATCTGTAACTGAGTAAACAGAACATATAAAGGCATTGAATGATAAAACAAAGACAATAAACACTCGACTGCGACAATATAGTTTATCTGTGTTATTTAAGCCATCTCTGGTATTTTCATTATAATTAAGTATATTTATAAAAGGGTGACCATATTTTAGTTTAAGTGAAAGTAAACAGTGCAAACGCTCATTCAAAAATATTTAAATAGGCCTACACCGCATCCTGAGAGTGGCTCCCTGATGCGCCAAAATTATATACAGTAGGGCTGCACGATAAATCGCATGTGATATTTAACACGCATCTTGTCAGTAAAGCCGGTTCTGTAATCAGCGGTAAATCTCCATCACGTGCGGGCTTTCACATGGAGCAGCATTTACTACACAGAGCCGCGCAAAACCACGATCATATTTTGTGCAGCTTGTCAGTGAACAACGGCTCTGTGTAGTAAATGCTGCTCCATGTGAAAGCCCGCACGTGATGGAGATTTACCACTGATTACAGAACCGGCTTTACTGACAACATGCGCGTTAAATATCGCATGTGATTTATCGTGCAGCCCTAATATACAATATTAGAATGTTTAAAGGAGTGAACGGAAGGCTGCTGCCATCAGAGCAAGTGTAATTACTGCATTCACGTGCTCCTCGAATGCTCTCATTTCCCGAGTTGGGCTTTTAAGTCTGAATGTGAAAACAACATGGACACTCTCGTAACTACAAAAATGTGTTGGATTTGTATAATTAGAGCTTTCCGGCTTTTTTTTTTTTTTTCTGGTTGAGTTTTATTACAGATAAGTAATATAACACAGGATGCCTCGAAAATTATTGGTTGTGATCTTCTCACAATTGATGAGATTTATGTCTCATGTTTGCAGAAAAATGGTCTAACAATCCATCCAGCCAGACACCTCTTCACAACTCTACCTTCAGGCAGACACCTTATAGCAATTAAAACTATAAGTCTACAAATTTTCTGAACCGAAATTATTGTAGGATTCTTCATGCTCTTAATTCCTCTGGTATTCATGCATCTGCACTTCACTCCCTGTAATTGATAGGACACATATGATTATAATGTACACTATGTGTGTTGTTTTTCTCAAATGTACAGTATGTTATCATTGTTGATTAGCTCACCAAATAAAATTCTGAAAAACTAGGTTATGGCAATAAATAAATTAGACAACTGATTAGTCTGTCTCCTTAGATGCTGATTAGTTGCCTAGTCAATGACATAAGGGATTGTGAAAATATGTAGTTTTGCACTAAATTAATCTAACATAATCTGATATAATGTAATTAGGGCAATGTAAATTATCACGATAAAATTCTCATATCAGTCGATATCGATAATTATCACAATAAATTTCAAATCTTTATTTCTTTCAAGTTTAAAGGCAGAATTTTGCTCCTAAGTGAAAACCATGAAACAGATTTGTGTTGCCTGACTTTGATGACGAGTACCTTCAGCACAAGAAAGTGGTCGCATGACCGAGATCATCAGCGAGTAAACGCATCTGCTCTAGTGAGCTCGCGCTGCGCTGCCATTTGAACTTTGAACCGAGCGGATAAATGGTCCGTGTGGTGCGGTTCAAAAGAGTCGCGCTGTTTCGTTCCGCATTTGGTGCATAAACATTATATCGAACATTTATCAAACTCTTGTTATCGTTTTGAGGAAAATTATTTCTCGATAATTATCATTATCGTTTTATCACCCAGCCCTAAATGTAATATAATATAACAATGTTATATAACAATACAATATACACTACAGTTTAAAAGTTTGGGGTTAGTAAGTTAATACTATTTATTAATACAGTTAATAAAAGGGCTCACAAAATCACTAGCCAAACGTCCCTTGTCTATTGTGTTTTCCAGTCGGGCTGCCAAAATGTTTCACCACCCTGCCCGACGGGCTATCTTGAATAATGAAATAAAATCCCTTGCTTAATTCACGTTGTTCACTCACTTGTAGAGGTTAAATGGATAGTAACTGACCATTTGCATGTGTTTCTAAGTCTTGCCAATTTAAACATTCAAGCGTTTTAAACCATTAAAGCAGTGTTATTTGCGCACATGCACTCAAAGCGCGCACACAGAGACCCAACGTTTCATACAAGCGCACAACGCAGAATTTATTCCACTTTCACATCTCCTTGCGCTTGAATTTTGTATACACACAAAATTATCTCAAAATACCCATCTCGGCAAAGATTCTCTTAAAGAGTTGGTTATGTTTTAAGTGAAGTGAACGTAAACAGAAGAAAATCGGATGTGTATCATTATATTGGGTTTGTGCATCAGGTCTAAAAGGGACAGCAGTCAATAAATACCTGCTGCTGTCTGTGTCATTAATGTTAATAAAACAACAAAACACAACTTTAACAAAGATTAATCTATATTTAATTTATACAGTAAACACTATGCAGTGTTATTTTACACTTAATTACATTTTTGTGCCTGAAAACTGTTAGACTTTACTTTATTTGTAGCTTTGTCATATTTTATCTATGCTTGTAATTTATTTGCTCTTATTTTAATACTGACAGTTTACTTGTCTTTAATAATGTTTGACCTTTTTTAGTCATGCTACTAGTTTGTGCTGTGGTATCGAAGAACTTAAAGTGTTATTTAAATAATAATTAAACAATAATTTTGCTCACCAAAAATATTCTGATCTGTGACTGGAAACCAAAAATACAATCTGAACCGTGAGATTTGTGAACTGTTGCACCCCTACACACTTGACTTGTTATTTAAAAAAAAAATGTAAATCACTCAACACGTTTTCGATGCAAGTGGAAACAAAGCAATAGCAGAACAAATGATGTTGTCGTAAAGTACTGATTATTAAAACCAAATTGCTGAACCTCATCTTAGGCTCAAAATCACTTAAGAGTCACTCAACTTCGACAGAAGTTTAACTATTAGCCCATTAATAAAATCCCAGCATGCATCAGTGTTAATGAATCCATCAAGTAGATCAATGGACTGTAACTAAACAAACAAATGAAAGTGCAAATGCAGACTCCAGATCTTATCTGTTTTTATATTTATATTTATCTTTCATTTCTCTCTGAATATGTGCAGTAATTTTTTTACAGATTGAATAATGGGTATAATAAGGACTGCAAGACATATGTTGATTGGCACAGGCAGTCTAATGCTGATTTAATGTGATTGTTATGACACACCTCATTCATCTTGATATGGCTGCTGAAGCAGTGAATGACGCTTTGATATATTGGGTTCAAGATTTATTATCATAAAGAATGTTTAGATGTCTGGTATATGCAATTTATCTTTGTTGGCCATGGATTGTCTCTTTGCATGAAATTTAGTGCCACAGTGCGATAAGAGGAGTAATTTTACAAGAGGTCCTTAAGCATGGCTAACACATGGAGAGAAAAAGAGTCCATCCACTTTAAAACTGCTGTGGCTGCCATCAATTGACCCTAGTGAACATAAGTAGAAAATGGAACATTGTTCTCACACAAACATCTTGAAAAATAAATCACTACTGATAGGAGAGTGGCTCTACAGTCTACCAAATCAACAAAAGAGACAAGAAATATCTATGCAATGGTGTTCAATGCATAAAGCTTATATAAAGTAGAGGTCGACCGATGGATTTTACAGGTACCGATAGTTAGGTTGGACCACACTGCCCAATACAGATTAATCAACCGATAGTTTTTAAAATGGATACTGTATGAAAACTAAAAAAAAAAAAAAACAGTACTGAAGCATTATTTGTAAATGAATAAAAATATTAATATTAAATATAAATTATATATTGATCATTCAAATTAATTCATAGTTCAGTAACTAATGTGAACAGAAGCAACTTCAAAATTTAAGAATTAGTAGATTCTCTAATTACTACTAATAAACTTGTAACACCTTGAAGAGACTTGAACTTAAACTTGCGACAACATCGAAGATGAATCGCTTTCGATTATGAATGCGATATTGCGTAGCTTGTCAGTAAACTACGGCTCGGTGTATTAAATGCTGCTCCATCTGAAAGCATGTGATGGAGATTTACTACTAATCACAGAACCGGCTTTACTGATGAGATGTGCATGACAATCGCATGCGATTTATCGTGCAGCCCTAACATTGGAAATAGTCCAGGCCTGGTCCTCTCTTGTCCTTCACTGTCGCTACTCCTCCTTTTATCCTTCCGGAGCTCCTCCGTGGGACTCTAGACCGTTGAGTGGCGCAGGTGGCGCTCATTATCATTTACTCCACCGGCCTCGCTCCCTTAACCAAGGCGCTCGGCCCCGCCCCACTCGTCACAATTACAAAAAAAGTATTGAGTATATATTAAGTGTTTGTATACAAATCAGCAAATTTCAACCTTCCATATTATTGACTCTCATGAATATTTTACAGCATTAGTTGAGAGATTTTTTTTCCTTGGGAAAATTTGCCATGTCCTGTATTTGATATATATCCAAAATAATCAATATTGAATCGAATCAAATTCGTAATTGAATCGAATCACAAGCTTGTGGAGGATAATCGAATCGAATTGTGAAATTTGTAACAAAATCCAGCCCTAATGGTTAGACCCGCGGATCAGCGGTGGTGTGGAAATCAGAGACTATAGTGAGTCCAGGAGATCCTAGGATATGCAGAGATAATGCAGAGAGATTGTTCCTGTGATTGAGAGGTTGTCTTGGACTAAGCTGAAGCTCCATTTCAAACTGTGCCATGGATTACAGACAAGTGTGCCAAACAGCACAGGCCAACTCACTTACATAGAACACCTCATTGAGCAGTGATTTTTCCCAGCCTCCCTTTCCCTTTCATTTTCTCTCTTTTGTTCTCATATACCCAAACCCCTTATTCAATTTGTCCTTATCCATTTGGTCTGCCTGATGCATGCTGTCCCCGTAAGAGGCTTCCAATGAGCATAAACGAGAGTCCACATTCTATGCTACTAATTTATTCATTCATTAAATGAGTGATAATTAGCTATGGGTAATCAGTTCAGAGGTAGGACAGAGGTATCATCCTGCACTTTCAATGGTCCATTTGTTTAGAGCCATTAGGAAGAGTTGGTTGTAGCTTGTGGTACAATTAACTCTAATGCCCTTACACTGCACAGCATATGGCAGGGAAGCTCTACAAAGCTTTGGTAGTGGATAAACAGTTTCAGGTCCATGAGAACTACTGGGTACATATCAGCGTAAATATTCAATAATGATCCCACACAGCAGTTCTTTAAAGCGAAGTGCGCTACCTTATTCAATATTTAAAGGGGTCATATGATGAGATTTCAAGTTTTCCTTTCTCTTTGGAGTGTTACAAGCTGTTTGTGAATAGATAAGATCCCTAAAGTTGCAAAGACTAAAGTCTCAAACCCAAAGTGATATTCTTTATAAAAGTTAAGACTGGTCCACTCCCTCCTAAAATGCCTCATTTAAACACGCCCCCACACGTCTATGTCACGATGTGGGAAGATTTGCATAACGCCGCCCAAATGTTCACGCAAAGAAAGGAGGCGTAACTTTATTGTTGCTGCCACCACCACCGCCATGTTGTGAAGACACTGTGTTTCGTTGCGAAAGCGAAAATACTTTGTTTGGCCTTCCAAAAGAGGACACGACTAGAAATCAGTGGTTAAGTTACAACACTGTTCCAGAACAGTTCAACCCAAATATTCAGATGCGTGTAGCGTATTTTACTTGGACAAGGACTGTTTCCTGGGAGAGTAGACTACAATGCCGGCTGTTCTGACTCACATTCTGTAAGTACGTTTTCATATTTAAAGAATTTGCCACTGACGATTCAAACGC
>NW_015638940.1:285631-288115 GCF_001515625.1 Sinocyclocheilus rhinocerous | reverse complement strand
GAGATTTGTAAAAAATCGAAGCGTTTCAGAAAGGCGGGGCATAGAGAAGAAACAATAATGTACAGTATGTGGAAAATAATGTGTTTTTTGAACCTTAAAACGCATAAACCCATTTCATTACACCAAATACACAAAATAAATGTTCTTTTTAGCAACATTATATGACCCCTTTAATTTAATTTGACAGGAATGAAAATAAGCCTGAGGAATGTACTTAAAATCTTTTTCAATGGGTAATACCACTTATTAGTGTTGATTAATCAGCAGATAAAACATTAGGGAAAAATATATTTTAAAAACATTTTTAGTAGACAAAAAAAAAAAAAAAACTACAGAAAACACAAGCCTTTCTGGAAATAAGATGGGATCTACAGTCTTTATGTATACTTGCTATATGCAGTGCATGGCCATTGAAGAGATTGTAAATCTATCCATCACGGCCTTATTTTCATTCTCATCCTAAATTAAATGTGGTGCTACTTTGAATAAGTCTATGTCACAGTTAAAATAAAATACCAATTTTTTTTAAACCTTGTTTATACTTTTGATTAGTGTCATGTCTTGGTGGTCAGAAATAATTTGTCAATTTATCTGGAATTGTACATACATGATTATTTAATTTTTTTTCCACTTACACCACCGTTCAAAAAGTTATGTTGAGAACTTGAGTCTGTTCCAATGTTTTGAAAAATGCTCTTATGCTCTCCAAGGCTGTATTTATTTGATCAATGATTGTGTTATACTGTATTTTCTATTTTGCTATATGTTAAAATACAATTTATTTCTGTGATGTGTTTATGGTGTCTCGTGACTCCAGAGTCACATGATCCTTCAGAAGTCATTCAAATGCGCTGATTTGGTGCTCAAATAACATAAAGTTGAAAACCGTTGTGCTGCTTAATATTTTTTAGATACTTTTTTGTATCTGTCTTTTTATGAATACTGGAGAAAAGCATTTATTTGTAAATAGAATAGTATTCATTTCTCCGTTTTAATAAAAAAGGATTCATTTTTTTTTTTTTTTTTTTTTTTTTAAAGCTTGTTTTGTATCTAAATGTATCTACATTAGTTCAGAATGTTTTCAAAGATAAGTTTAGCAAAAGTAGGCAAAGTTGAAAAGCCATAATTAGTACTCTTTCTAGAATATTAAATGACCCAATTACATAGTCCACTGCTATCTTTGTGTGATTACTGCCAACAACTATTCAGTAATCCTTTAGGGGAAATGAATTAGAAATGTGAAAATTGAATCTCCACCTCAGTAACTACTGGGGATTTACCATGGATTAATGAACTGCTTCCTCACCACCAACATGCTTGTTTTAACGGTCAATCACTTTGGAGACCATACTTCTGTGTTTCCACTCAGAATCTTAAAGTCAAGCCAAGTTGGCCTTGGATCACATGCTTGGTCACTCAGAGAAAAGGGGATTTCCCAGCAAAACAAACTTGTATGCATGTAAGGCTCTCAACTAATTCAATAAAACAGCTTCTCATTTTGTCTGTGCAAATGAAAAGTAGCTTATTTATTAAAAGGCAGTCTCTGGGTGTTAAGATAGCCTGCTGTTTGAACACTGATAGGATATATAATGAGCAATCCTTCATTGAGACAGAAGCCAGGCCACATGAGGTAGGAGGGCTGATTAAAATCCTATTTCAGTGCTTTCTACTGTAACCGTTTTAGTTCAGTTGGTTCTTACTGAGCATTTGAATTGTCTACTCTTAACCAGACTTCCTCCTCATCCCGAGGCATTCTGTGTTTCAGTCCCATTACGGCTGCAGAGTTCCTATCGACGCTGGTTAAACCTGAGAGGAAATTTCAGGCGGCTTCCTGGAAACCCGAGGAGCTGAAAAACATCCATCATCCCCTCAGCTACTTTAAATGCAGACATCAAAAATGTAACCTTTTGCAATTGATCTCTCTGATCACGTAACGGATTCTGTGTCTGCCTGACTGACGGCTGTAATGGGATTCAGCTCTCCTTTGGCTAATAAGAGACCACTGAAAAGTTGCACACAATAGTAAGTGGGGCTCCTTAAAACCTCAACCTTTCAGGGCGCATCAGGTAAAATTGACGAGAGACTCGGTCAGGGGATAAATCCCACTACCACTAAAAGTGAAATAGAGAGTTCAACGTTAACCTAAGTGGACTACCATGAGTGCGTTTACATGCACGTTCATAACCCGATTAGACTTAATAAGCTGACAATGCACGTGGTCATCTAAACGCTTTGACCCGTTTTCTTTTATCGGAGTAAGGTCATAAATGGCTTAAGCATAAACCGATCATCACAGCTAGATTTTTGCCCCTTACACCGATTACTAGGGCTGGGTATCGTTCAAAAAATTTCGATATCGATACCGATACCTTGACTTCGATACCGGTTCCTGAACGATACTTTTTCCGATACCAATTTTATGAAATCAATTTGAACAAGATTACATTATCTAAAAAAAAAAAAAACTTTGGTTTTATTTTTCAG
>NW_015638940.1:275990-284390 GCF_001515625.1 Sinocyclocheilus rhinocerous | reverse complement strand
GTTTTAAAACGCATAGCTCAGACAGAATCATGATTTCTATTTATTTTCCACTGATTTACTGATGAGCATTAGCAGCTTCCAGCGCTGTCTGCTTGTTCTCTCTTCCATGATCGCTGCTCTGACTCAGAGTCAGAGGTAATAACATATTTCATTTCAGCAACATTACATGGCCAAAACACACATTAGACAGCAACCAGAAGTTATTACAAACACTCGATGGTGGTTTAAAGTGAGTTTTGAGTAAAAGCGGAATATAAATCTTATTTATTGTCTTATGTAACATGATGCTACAGTTTGCATGAATGGTCACATAACACGCGCTTTCGGTTGTGTAGTATGAACGGACATCTGCATATGATCGGAACTCCACGCAGCTCCCGTGCTACTCTCCATTGGAAATTAATGACTGAATGACCGGTCTGTCGCTTGTGGAAACGCCAGTATGCCAGTATGACGAGGATTGTTTTCATTTTAAAACATAAATGCACCAGTGTAAATGTTGCCTTACATCTAAGGGGGCTGGGACACTACACGATCTCAATATCTCTGTATCCTTTGAATCCTAATCATGTTTCTGCATATTGTTTCTCTATATTGATTGTTTATTGTTTTGTGCAGGCCTACGGCGTTTTTGGGTTTTATTTAATGTACATTTCTATACTGGCCTTTACAAGTGTGAGTAATAAGTAAATTTTTTATTTACTTAAGCAATACATTGAGTGAATCCTAATTCATGACTTTGGCTCTTTACTCCTCTCCTGGTTACTGGACATTAATTAGGTATACGGCATTCTAAAATGATTGGTACTGTAACAGTGTACAGTCTCTAATAGGCGCAAATGTCTCCAGTAAGTCCTGATGATAAACCAATGTCATTTCACAATGCCAGTTTCCAACAGGGCAACCATTGAAAATATTTACTTGAAATCCCTGGTGGTACAGAGACTCGAACCCGCGACCTTTGGGTTACAAGTCCCACTCTCTAACCATTATGCCATGACTGCCCCCAAGATAGGCAGCAAATAAAAAAGTCGTAGTCTGATTTGGATCCTAGGACATAAGTTTGGCAATGACATGCATAGATACTTGAGTTCAAAAAGTTTAAAGGATGTGAAAGTCAAACCTCTGGCTTGTCTTCAGCTATGCTGCAGCTGGAGGGTTGGTGTAAAACTCTGAATGACCCCATCCATTGGGGCCATACTAAATGGAAGAGGCAGGACTTATGGCTGCCTTCACTACTTGTGTCCTCCATCACTCAGTACAATGTCTGACCTTGTGTTATGGCACGGCCGCCTTCCTCTCTCATCCTGAGATGAATGGTGTCTCTACTGCCTCAAAGCCGCTCCACTAAGGGCCTCTACTGACAGCTTCACTCTCATTGTCAGAGTGTCAAGGCAGCAGGCATCATCCACTTCAGCTTAATCAAGGACACAAAATGGAGGAAAATATGATCCTAAATGTTAAAATAAACATGTTAAAGGGGTCATATGATGCTTTTTTTAAAGATCATTATGCATTATGCAAATATTTCCACATAGTGGGGTAGATATGTGGGGGCGTGTTAGAACGAGCCGTTTTAGGGGTCTTAACTTTGTTAAAGAATATCTCTTTGGTTTTGAGACTTTAGTCTTTGCAACTTCAGGGATCTTATCTATGCACAATCAGCTTGTAACACTCCAAAGAGAAAGAAAAACTTGAAATCGCATCATATGACCCCTTTAAGAAATAAAAAGTGAAATTCATCAAATCTTGCAGTTACTTCAGTCTGCTTTCACCTGACTTCCTAGGTTCTTATTTGATTCACAACTACACAACACTATTCTCGTAACGTTAAACTCGATGTGCAGTGTTTGAATAAGAAATACAATTGGAAATGGCCTTTAGGTAAACTTGACGGAACAGATGGCTTATAAAACCAAGAGAAAACTGGGAGACCACAAACTAATCAATCAAACCTGGCTAGCAGTCTTATGCAAGCAGCAATTAAAGAAGAAAAAATGCTTATAGAAGCTCTAAGCATTTTAAGCATGACGTGAAATAAAAACAAATGAATATGATGCTGCTACAAAATCACCATGCTGTAATCCCTTTAGGACAATTGAGCACTTTTTCCAGATAAGATGGGCGGAATTAGTATTCAATAATAGGGACATAGGCAATGCTTAACTACATCAGGGAACAGGCAAAAGGAAATCTCATTTACATTGCTTCAAACACAGTCCCCTAATAGGCTAAAGTAATTCTGATTTAGAAATACTGTAGTCTCACTGGCACTCGCAGGCTTTGGGGTTCTACCATCTGTTTTTGAGCCAGTAAACTGAAAATCTATAATGATTAGGGGGATGCGATGGAAACTACGGCAGAGATATGGGCATATACTGCGGCAGCACTGCACACATGCAGCGTACAGCACATTATGAAGAGTAAAGGGTTGGTGGGAAGGGATTGGATTATGATGTGTCAATGAGAATGATTCCAGGGGGAGGTGAAACAGCTGTTGCCATTGATTAGCATGATGATTCTGGCACTGAACGGTCTGCAATGAAACAAAAATCATAGAGAAAAGCTTTCTACACACAGCTGACTCTTAAACTTCCTTGGCACCATTTTCATGTTACTTTCATCATGTACATCATAAGATGCAGTACATCAGTCATTTTCTAGTTTATTGCTTTTGGCTGGTAATTACCTGAAAGGCGATAATGAAAGAAAAAAACAGAGATTTGCTTTGTTTTTTAAGATTGGGCCCCAAGGGTTAACTTCTATTTCTTTATCTGCTTCATTTCTTAATCTGTCTCTGTACCTCTGTTGAGAAATCCAGCATTTTCAGTGCTGTGCATAGAAAAATAATCACTGTCATATATTGAGAAACATTTCTTGTCCTGAGAAGTAGGGGTGAGCAATATGACCAAAATCTTATTTCACAGTATGAGAGATTTTTATTTTATTATATTTTAGTTATAAGAACAAAGAAGCAAATTACAAACACAATAGAAAAAAATTACAAAATAAATAAACTCAGTATCAGTCACAGTAGGTTTATTTAACATGTAGTAAGAAATACAGAAATTGAATAAATTGAATAACTAAAACACTGCATAGTATGCACTGCATGAATCAAATATGAATTGGTTCTTATTAAAGATCCAAAAGTGTTTAGTCAAGAGAAATGAGTGATTTTCTCTTTGTCTTTTGTTGCTTGATTAACAACAAAACAATTGTCCCTTTAAGGCTGACTGCACTGATCCAATATACTGAAACACATTTGGTTTTCACCCAACTGTTTACATTAATTTAAGAAATAACCGGCTGTGTTTATGTGAATACTCCAAACAATGGGCATTTTGACAATTTGGACCATTCAAGCACAATAAGGCACGAAAAAGATCTGAATTCGTGATCGCATGCCGTCTGAGAGGTGTTAGAACTCTAGCACCACACTGAGTTCTTATTCACTTCTTATTGCTCTTAATAACTCTATTTAACATCTAGCATGTCCCACTCTTTTTCTCATTCAGGCATGTTTCTTTAGCACTCTTAGGTGTATATAACTTTTAATAAGTACTGTGCTAGCCGGATATATTTGCATACTGCAAAATAAACAATATAGCAAAATCTCTAACGATAGACAATTTATAACGTGGTTGAGAAGCTATCAGGCGCGGCTCGTCTATATGGGCAGGTGGGGCAGAGCTCCACCAAAATATTAATCCAAAACATACAATTTTGCAACGTAAATCAGTGGTGAAAAGGGGAACTGCAACGCGCTCTAATTGAGAGCCATTGGGGCAGATTTGAGACTGCCCCGCTTATTTTCACGTTACCTTACGTGAACCTCGCTCCACCAATACGATATCAATCCGCTTCAGCTGTATGTCTGCATAAGGGCAATAACTAGTTAGCATGTCTGTTTTTTTCTATGTGGAGTAGTGGTTTAAATTAACAAAGTAGACTATATGTTAAATCCTTTAGTTTAAATGTGCTCACATGGATAGCCTTTATATGGTTCTATAAAAAATTTTGTCCCCATGTGTTCAGAGATTAGAATATAAAGATTACAAAATGTTTTTCATATATTAGCACTATGGCCCAGAATCTGCCCCACCTAAATTTACGGTCAGGAGCCTCTACTGGAAGCTATTAAAGGTTGGAATAACGTGACCAATTTGAAATGTAACCGGTACCAAAGTGGCATTCATGGACAATGTGACTCAAGTGGAGATAAATCTGCATAAATCAGGATTAGGATTATGGAGTGGCATTCAGGTCCCATTTCCCAGTCCGTTTAAAGCACTGCTAACACTAATTATTTTAATTATAAAACACAAATTATATGTTCAGATGAAAAGATCAGATGAAGAGATGGAGTACAATTTTCTGAACACAGTGATGCACTTCACACTGAAACACAGCACATATATTTAATTAAAGCACAACCTTTGCGATTCGATATTCACACTAAGTTTTATCATGATTTTGTTTTTATTTCAATTAATTGTGCTGCCCTAAACAAACATACCCTAATCTGATCTCATAGTGTTTGTGCCATTCTCAAGTGCAATGTAAACACAGTGTGCAGCTAGATTTTAGAAAGCAATGTGGTGCATGGGTTATCCTACTTCCCATATTTAACCTACTTATTGAAAACTGGTGCCATTAGTTCAGGTAGGCCATCTTGCTATTATTGCAGATAAGCTCATAAACATGTTATTATCAGCAAATATGATGGTATGGTTGTTTTTTTTAGACTTCACTGCAATCTGAGGCTCAAACTGCAGTGTTTCAGAGCTCTAGGGTTAAGAGTTGACTATGATTCCAGCATGTTTCTTGCCAAAACTCTGAGTACAGGGCTCGCAAAATCGCTAGCCCGACGTCCTGGGGCTATTGTGTTTTCCAGTCGGGCTACCAAAATGTATCACCACTCTGCCCGACAGGCTATCTTAAATGCAGATCTCCCGCAGGTCCTTAAAACTCCTAAAGTGAGTATTATTAAACTTAAGGCCATACAAATTTTTAAATACGTTAAATGGTACAAGAAATGTCTATTATAATTTCAAGAGGTTTTACAGTTGGGGACGGAAAGACAAGAGTCGCGATACGGCTGGATTAAACTTCAAAAGACAATGATGTCATTGAATAAATATGAACGCTGCACGTTTCAAGTCAAAACGCGGCGCGGATGTCTTTATTTGAATGTATCTGAAGGGAACCGACTGTCCTCAGAAACGTGTCGTTGGCATTAAATTAATTTTCGGGCTACCAAAATCTGAAGAGTACCTGCCCGAAGGGCTACCAGGGATTTTGAAATTTTGCGAGCCCTGGAGTAGTAGCATTAATGTGATCAGACTCAAAAAGCTCACAGGGGTCTGAATGTATTTTAACAATCCCCCCATTAAATGGGTCCCTTTCTGAAAATGCTGACTAGGGATGGATGGATTAAACAAACTGAGCCACCTCAGTAAAAGTATTGTATAGAGAAAAATGCCAAGAAGAAAGCTAATATTTTAAAAACAACATTAAATAAATAAATTACTGGTATACAGTAGTAATGTACAAAGGCTATGTAACTATTAAAGGGACCGTTTTCCCTATAAATTGTCATAATTTACTCACCTTCATGTTGTTCCAAACCTGTATGACTTTCTTTCACAAAATACAAAAAGACATTTTAGCAAAACCAAAGACTCAGTCACCATTCACAACTGTGTGGAAAACACATGCAATAAAAGTCAATGGTGACTGAGGCTGTCGGCACTTAATATTCTGGCTAAGATTTGCTTTTGTGCTTCACAGAATAAAGTCTGACAAATTTGGAACAACATGAGGGTGAGCAAATTATTCTGACAATTTTTTTGTGTGAATTATCACTTTAATTATTTAATAGACATAAGCCAATAACATCACATCAAATATCTTGCCAACTAATACTGCTCAGGGAGTAAAACTAAATTGGTCAATCAAAGCAACAGAAAGTCTTCAAATCATTATGGTTATATTCAACAGTCAACAATCATATTTCATCTACTTTGCCCATCTTTCTATTCTAACGCAATATTGAAAAAAATTATATCGCGATACATATTGATATTGAATTATTGTCCAGCCCTAACGCAAACAATCATGAAATAAATCATGACTTGTTATCTTGCTTATGTTTGGTGTGAATACATGGAATGTTCCAAAATACATTCCAGAAAGAAAAGTTTTTAATTAAAACTTTTCTTCCTTCCTGTCTGCCAACCCATCAACAGTCTGTGAAAACAAAACTAAATTAGCTTTAGCTCTCTCATGCATTGCCTCGAAGTTAACCCATTTACTGTAAAAAACTGACAAAACATGGTTTAAAAAAAAAGCAGCTCCACAAAGGCAGCCGTATAGGCATGTAAATGTCATACTAAGAGGGACCACTAGACCATTTTGTCATTGATGTAATAACACTGCCCTCACCTCGCTCCCTCTAAATGATCTAAAAAGCATTCAGACCAATCTCCAATCCCACAAGTGGATTTTGGTCCAAAAAAAAGCCTTGCAAGGTGCATTAGCAATACCTCTCATTCACTCAAGTGGACTGGCATGCTAATGCGACTTGCCAGTGCAGACAGTGTTCGGGAGCACAAAGGCGGCACTGTGCTGAAGGTCTTTTATTAGAAATTCTACATATACGATTAATAAACATCACATCGGTGCTATCCCATGGGATGTGGTGCCAGAAAAATTGGTCACTGATAATGGAGGAGTATCCATCTTGATTGCCTGTCATGTTGCCCTCCCAGAGCCACATCTGCATGAAAAAGTTATAGAACACTGCTTGTGAAAACAAATTAGTGGACTGAAATGAATTGTTGCACATAACCATTCATACCTTAGCACATACTTGCAAGCCTGTATATTAGAAATACTGAAATGGATAGTTCATCCAAAAATGTTGACATCAAGCAAGCAATGAATAATGAATAAAAGCCTAAATTAAATCTGTTAAAGCAATCATGTCTCTTCAAAAGACTTGGAATAAACCAGTCGATTCATATGAACTATCTTTACAATGTATTTTTGTAGTTTTTAAAGTGTCATAGTTTGGGTATATCTTCACTTGCGTTTCAAAGATGAATGAAAGTCTTATGGGTTTGGAATGACATGAGGGTGTGTAACAGATGACAATTTTTATTTTTGGGTGAATATCCCTTTTTAAGATACCAATATATTCTAGAACATTATGAACTTTCACTACATTTCTTATGCTCAAGTAACGTTGATAGTATTCTTCCCTTGTAACACTGTGTAGAAGTGAAGACACATGCTGTGTTTGAAACATCAATGAGGATTACAGAGAGACATGCCCTGTCAGAAACATGACAAATGGGTTGCTGGTTTCATTTACAGTTAGAACACTTAGAATCTATTCACACAAGTCTAGGGGTGGCACGATACCATTTTTTCAGAACCGATCCCGATCCGATACCAAAAGTTCTGAGTATCGGACAATACCGATCCGATACCAGCAGAGTTGTTTTTTTTTATATATACCTCAGTGTGTGTTGACCTGATCATCACTCTTTTGTGTGTTACACACAATCTACTAAATATAGACAACTTCATTATAAAGAAAAATAACAAATTAAAAATTATATAATCATAACCTATGATAAAAATACTATTATAAACTAGGTTAGTGGATAATTCAGCAGCAAAAGTTACTCTACAAAAATGATGAGTTCACAATAATTTTATAAAATCTAAACACTTAGAGAAAAAAAACATTTAGTGGGGGAAAAAATAAAAGTAAATGGGTGTAATCTGGTAAAATGTTACACATTGCTCTGTGTATTGTAATATACATTCATGAAAAACAAGTAAATATAATTATATATAAATATATGCAATAAATTAAATACATTTCTTTTACATTTATAGCACAGTAATGAACATGAAAGTAGGCCTGGGCGATAAAACGGTATCGATATTTATCGACGGTACACCTTCTTCGATATCAATAGAAAATTTTTTTGATCTAGCGCACGATATAGGCATGTGCCATGAGTGATGCAGACAGCACGCAAACATGTAAGTGACGTTGTTGCATTTTAATGTTTTGTTAGTCTTGCCCACGAGATGCGCCGCTGCTGTGTTATGCATTCAAAATATTAGAGAAATATAGAAGCTCAATGCGGAGAAGATCTTGAATGGGTTAAAACCGAAACCAAGCCATTCACACAGAACGCATATTCAGCGCATTTTTAGACGGACAAATATGACTGCTGCACTCGCGTCTCACACAACAGATGTAGCCATGCAAAGTTAAAACAGTTTAAACTGAGAAAACACGTCGTGAATTTGTGGTGGTTTATTCCTTTTCACTGCGTCTCATATGTTTTTAAATGCAATCTGTGTGAATGGCGCTTC
>NW_015638940.1:265637-274717 GCF_001515625.1 Sinocyclocheilus rhinocerous | reverse complement strand
AAAAAATAAAAGTAAATAGGTGTAATCTGGTAAAATGTTATACATTGCTCTGTGTATTGTAATATACATTCATGAAAAACAAGTAAATATAATTATATATAAATATCCGCAATACATTAAATACATTTCTTTTACATTTATAGCACAGTAATGAGGCAGCAACATATGATAGATAAGACAGAACAAGAAAGGTTATTAACTATCTTTCATTGCGCAAAAGTATTTGATTGTTAAAACAAAAAATATTTGTTGTTTGTCTCAATAAATTGTGTTAATTATAAATACAGTGGTTAAATTTAAACATTTTTTTCTATTGCTTTTTGTTTTAAAAAAAGTTATAAAAATGTCAATAATTATCTATACCGAACAATATGAAACATTATATCGTTAAAAACATTTTTAGCTATAAATCGCCCAGCCCTACATGAAAGGCTTCAATACAGAGCGGCACAAAGCACTTATGCGCATCCCGTAGAATGTAGAATGATGCGCTTGAAGCAACTCGGAGTCACAGCGCGCAGCGCTCCACATAGAAAAGTTCAAAGCACAAAGGGAAGCGATACTGATGCGTAGTGTATTAAATCTGTGTGTTAGTTTATTGAGCTTTTTCTTTTAACAGTTTTAAATTTAAGAACAATTCATAGTGCTCTGTACTCCAGTGTAGTTAACTCTAACAGACACCCGGTAGAAAGTAACATGATTTAGAATTAGCTATAAACTCTCCAGCAAGATAAAGTCCTTTTATGCAAAACCGCTGATGTTTATCTACAGATCAAGTATAATAATAGGAACATTGTATCATCCTGGAGAGAGTTTCGTCATCTTGACTGTCGTAACTGAACGCGAGGCGCAGCTTGAATGCTGAATGGAGGATGACTGATGAGTTTACGTCAACTTGAATTTAACGACTTAAATATTCGTACCTCACATTAAACTATGGAATGGTCTCAGAACACTTGAAATATAGTGCATGGAAACTTTATGGTGCTTTATAATGTTTTTGTGCCTTTCGTGGAGCATAACAATAACACAGAATAGTAAACGCACTATATCGGATTTGGATCGGTCACATCTGACCGATACCCCGATCCAGCAGAAAATGCCAGTATCGAAGCTATACCGATCCTGAATATCGGATCGGCGCACCCCTACACAAGTCCTGTGCTGGAATTCAAAAACAGACGAACAAAACAAAAAGGCCCAGATAACAGGGAAAGACATTTTTAAAAGTTCTACTTATTTTAATGACACGGCATAAAAACAAGACATTAATGACCAGAGACACTGAAAAAAAAATTCAGTGATCCAAAGATGTCCATCTAGCACAGTGGTTCCCAAACTTTTTCTGCCGGGCCCCCCTTTTGTAGATAAATATGTTTTTTTTTTCAGAATCAGAATCAGAATGACCTTTATTGCCAGGTATGTTTACACATACGAGGAATTTGTTTTCGTGACAGAAGCTTCCACAGTGCAACAGAATGACAGTGACAGAACAAAAACTAATAATAAAAAAATAAAAAAATAAATAAAAAATAAAATAAAATATAGAACAAGTAAATAAGGGAGTTTACGTCAACTTGAATTTAACGACTTAAATATTCGTACCTCACATTAAACTATGGAATGGTCTCAGAACACTTGAAATATAGTGCATGGAAACTTTATGGTGCTTTATAATGTTTTTGTGCCTTTCGTGGAGCATAACAATAACACAGAATAGTAAACGCACTATATCGGATTTGGATCGGTCACGTCTGACCGATACCCCGATCCAGCAGAAAATGCCAGTATCGAAGCTATACCGATCCTGAATATCGGATCGGCGCACCCCTACACAAGTCCTGTGCTGGAATTCAAAAACAGACGAACAAAACAAAAAGGCCCAGATAACAGGGAAAGACATTTTTAAAAGTTCTACTTATTTTAATGACACGGCATAAAAACAAGACATTAATGACCAGAGACACTGAAAAAAAAATTCAGTGATCCAAAGATGTCCATCTAGCACAGTGGTTCCCAAACTTTTTCTGCCGGGCCCCCCTTTTGTAGATAAATATGTTTTTTTTTTCAGAATCAGAATCAGAATGACCTTTATTGCCAGGTATGTTTACACATACGAGGAATTTGTTTTCGTGACAGAAGCTTCCACAGTGCAACAGAATGACAGTGACAGAACAAAAACTAATAATAAAAAAATAAAAAAATAAATAAAAAATAAAATAAAATATAGAACAAGTAAATAAGGAATACAATATACAAATTGACAATTGTATGTACAGGTATATTACAATAGATAGTTTTGTATGTACAGGTATATTAGTGCAAAATTGAAATGTAGACTAAGTATGTGTGTTAGATAAATAAGTGTGTAAGTGTATAAATAGTGTTGTGTGATCCACAGTTATTGTCAAGTTATTGTTTTTTTGTGGAAAAGCTACTTGTGATGAACTGATTCTTCATATTGCTGTCTCTTACCACCTGCATTATTATGGTACCATATATACCACTGATCTAGCATGTTTAGATAAAAAAAAAATAGGGCTGTTGATTCTACGTGTTAATTTGGTGCAATGATCACAACATGATCTAAATAGAGATGAATTTGGCCCAAATTGCTGGGACTGTTGCAAAGAGGACTGTTTTCCAATATGCCTTGAATAAAAACAAAGCAAGTAAAGCCTGTAGCCCTGCTACATTGAGAGCTCAGGGATTGTTCTCCTTCAGCAGCTCTGTAGCAGACCAATAGAGATAAATGTAATCACTGCACTTTGTTCTCCCCTGTCATATCACGCTATCTTATTACTTCTCAACCGGTCTGCCTCTCAGTCCAAGATCAAAATCTTAATTGTGTTGCACATTTGCTTTGGGCTTCAACCTTCTCCGATTTCAGCAAGTAATCACAACTCAGTGTTGTTGCCCTTAGACCAAAGACACATCGGGCCTGTTTACACCTGGTCATTTCATGCATTTTCGCTGATCGGATATCTATCTGATTTGTTCAAATGTTTCCATTTACAATTGGCCACATAAATGTGTCGTCGCAAAACGGATTTAAATCCGATCTTCAATTGCCGCGCTATATTTAAATATAACGGAGTTCACGTCAACGAAATCAAAAGATAAGAGCTGCATTTCATTAATTATCAGCTCAGTTCAAGATCAAAGACCGCAATAGGAGAGCGCGCGGCATCAGCACTGGAAAGATAAGTTTGTCTTACTACTTTTAATGAAGATGATTGTGTGTTGGCTGTCTGCGTCATAGTTTGTTTCATTCGGCTTGCTGAAGAGATACTCAGATACTCTTACGCGACGATGCGTGTTGCATTAGCGCTGTCATATCTGACTATAATGCCATATAGCCTATAACACGCTCTCACACATTTATTATTTTAACATTTTTGGAGGAGTAAACTTTACATATGTGGTTTCAACAACCAGATGCATTTGTGTAGGGAAAATAGCTGGCTTTTAATTTATTTTATTTTTTTTAAATGTGAAGTAGTCTAACTTTATTTTCAGTTAAGTTGAAGCAGTTAGAATTTTTGTTGTGCTTGAGATTGAATTTGTTTTTTTAAATCTATAATTATGCCTAAATTTACTTGCATAATTTTCAGACTGCTGCTTTTTAAAGTGTGAGTGATCTTTTACGTCATGTAATTTTTAGTGTTGTGTAGCTGAAACCCCTCTAGTGTGCTGCCAGATAGCATAAGATCATCAGTAATTTGTTGCATTAGCGCTGTCATATCTGACTATAATGCCATATAGCCTATAACACGCTCACACATTTATTATTTTAACATTTTTGGAGGAGTAAAATTTACATATGTGGTTTCAACAACCAGATGCCTTTACATTGGTCCAGTTTCGTCTGGAATGCGGCCCAGACCACCTCCTGAAGTGGTTTGAGCGATCGGATTTATATCCGTCTCGAATGCGTTTCGGAGGGCATTTACACCTGGTCTTTTCACGATCGGATAGCTATCCGATCAGAAAAAAACGCATGAAGTGACTAGGTGTAAACAGCCCCATCAAATCACAAGCTACCTGTGCTAAAGACGTGGGAGATGCCAATATCATAGTTGGTTGTCCTTTTAAGATTATCTAAAAATAAACTATGTATAATGAGAAGTTTAGGATTTGAAGCCAGTCTTAGATCAGTGAAAGAAGTTAATTCTAGCAGTGCATGTGAATCCTGCCCTGACATGTATGTCTCTGTATTTTTTTAAATCCCTATAACTGTGGCAAGTTTCAGCTCATCAAAAGGAAGCGGTGATGACAAAGGTGGCCTTTAAGAAATGCCTTTGACTGAAGACAAACCAGGGAAAGTAACATTTATCAAAGCCTAATACCAGGGCTGCTGAAGCAAATAGAAAATGTCATTTATCAAGATATGCCACAATGCCAGACAACCCATAGCATTATTATGGATTTCTCTGCTAAAACGGTCTTGCCTGAAATGCAGATATTTTTAGATATCTGAATTATTATTAAACCATGTAATGAAAGTAATAAAATTAATTCCTAAATTTAGTATGTTCTTTAAACAGGTCTTGAACTCAACCATAACCCAGTTTTCACTAAGGGAGATTTTCAGCAAATAATTTACTTGTGCTTGAATTCATGATGTGTCAGATGACCCTTTTGTGGGTCACTTAATTTTTTATAAATTTGCTATCTGTGATTGCGCTTTATACTCACCACTAGAGTCTCAGCCAACAAGACAAGAAAAAGATTGCCACATACAAGTGTTTCTATACCTTCTCTATTTTCAAATTATCTTCCAATCCAAATTTCATTATAATTAGTTGAGCAATATTCATTCATTAGGTCAGGTGGAGAGTAAGGGATTATCTAGAAAAATATTTGTGAAATTTATTGTATTAATTTTTGATTAAATTAATTTTTGAGAAGGAAAAATCACTGTAGAGAATAAAAACACACTACACACCACCCAAGCAGAGTCAGTTATACTACTGCTGGAAATTAATCACAGACCAAACGAACCCCAGCTAATTCCATCCCTGCTTTGTGCCTTTCCCTCTACTCATCTGAATGAAACCAGAGCCTCAACCATACCCACCACACTCATGTGGGGATTCAAATCCATGAGCACAAATGGATTGAGCTGCCTCAAGTGCCACAAATTACTGATGATCTTATGCTATCTGGCAGCACACTAGAGAGGTTTCAGCTACACAACACTAAAAATTACATGACGTAAAAGATCACTCACACTTTAAAAAGCAGCAGTCTGAAAATGATGCAAGTAAATTTAGGCATAATTATAGATTTAAAAAAAACAAATTCAATCTCAAGCATAACAAAAATTCTAACTGCTTCAACTTAACTGAAAATAAAGTTAGACTACTTCACATTTTTTTAAAAAATAATTAAAAGCCAGCTATTTTCCCTACACTTTTTTTTCCCCTAAAAAGGTACTATGCTAGTAGAGAAGACACCTCTAAAAATAGGCCTGGATGTAATAATCACTGTTAAGTTGACAGACCCTGTACCTCATCTGACAGAGTGATTTAGTGTTTAAGTGACATCTGCTAAATTACTGGCATGCAATTTTAGCAGCCTAGCAGTGGCACTGAATTATAGGCTTTCAGTCATAACCAAAGTACTGCAGATACAAGAGTGAAGGGTCCAAATATTTCATATTCAATAAAACTTTTAGGAAAAGGTGTTGAAATTCATACCGTGTGTCCTGCAATTACAAATGACAATAACACCAAACCTATTTTAATGTCATGAATATGTAGCCTCAGACTTTGAAATCATTATGACCTTTGACCTCAGACACATCATAATAATCTAATGACAAAGCACTGCTGTTCTCTCTAGTGGTGAACATAATTACTTTGATTCGGCTCTGATATTGTCCCGCACCTCTCACTGATGAAAACCAGGCTTACAGATTGATGTTTTGTTTAATATTTAGTAGATCCGCTGCAGTTAACTTTTCAGCCTGACTGCTTTCAGTGAAGCACTTCATTTAGGCTGCATAAATATTTAAAAGTTCCTCATTAATTATTTGAACCCTGGATGCACAATCAATGCGTTTCCTTTAATTAGTTTATTCAAAATTCATATTAGCCTGCCCACTCATTGATATATTTACACAAACAAATTACACTGTTAGACATGTACATCCCATTCTGTTGATGTAGTGGCTCATGTTTCCCTGATAAAATGGATTTTTTTGCCAGCTCTATATTCATGTGAACAGTCCCTGAGTCCTGACCATAAGACATTCTAACGACAATAAAGGACAGGTTTAAAATCCCTCTCTGGCCTAGAGTATGTCAGCTTACATTCAAAGAGCTCAGGTGTGATTTTAATAGTAGGCCTATTTCCTAATTTGATATTTGCCCTTTGGATAGTAGGTAGTTTATTCACAACAGGGACGAGCATTATACATGTCGTATGGAAATGGAAACGGAGAGGATCATTCAGATGGGATAGATGGCTTTTATCTGCGTGTCCTTCCAGTGCATGAGACATTAAATCACTACAAGCCTGCTGCACCTATAAAGATGAAGAACACAATGAAGGACAAGGTATGCATGTCACGCAGTAAACCTCAGTCATGTGTGCGGTCCAAAAAAAACATGCTTCTAGATGTGCATATATGTGAACTGCCATAATTGTCCACCGTTTAAAAGCATAAAATGTTGCAAGGCAAGCATTACTTTAAGCATAGAAAACATAAGCTGAGAAAGAAATGCCACTTCATTAAAGCTTCAAAGCTCAAGTGAAACTTTGCTTTCAAACTATAGCTTTGATTTAATGCAAAATATTAAGCAACAGAAACGCTGTACTTTAAAGCAGTGTCAGAAATTAATAAGAAATACAAAATATTTGCTTGAATATCAGTAAAGCTCAGAAGAATTTTTTTATTACCGTCAAGCCACTCACCAATTGGGCTGCAGCCAAAAAAACAGCATCCTAAGCATTTGTGTGTGGGTGTGTGTGTGTGTGTGTGTGTGAGAGATATGAATTTAATGTCTGATGACACTATGTTTTTATATGGTTAGGAAAAAACTTACGCCCTTATAAAAACAACAAAAGACACTAAAAATTGAGTTATCAAATACGGCCCTTTAATAAAAAAGGTTATTTCTGAAACTGACCTAATGTGTAAGGTGATATTGTAAAGCACTTCAAGGTGAGTGTTATTACCCAGAGAGTTCTCCATTTGATCTAGCCTTCTCCTGTTGTCCCATTGCTGCGTAAGCTAAATCTCATCTGGCCCATCAGCTGACCCAGTGCTCTGACCCTTATTCTATATGGATGTATCTTCCCGTAACACCCGATGTACTTGCTACATCGTTAGAAGAATGGCATCTACGCTAATATTAGTCTGTTTCTTTCTTATTCCGAGGTCACCGTAGCCACCAGATCCAGTCTGTATCCAGATCAGATGGTCACTGCAGTCACCCGGATCCAGTTCGTATCCAGCCCAGATGGTGGATCAACACCTAGAAAGAAATTCTGCAGCCCTGAATGTCAGCGGAGACCAGGACAACTAGATGAGCCACAAAGACAGATCCCTAGTAAGGACCTTGTCTCCTAGACGGCCACCGGGACAAGACCACAGGAACCAGTTGAGTCCTCTGCACAATGTGACATTGATGCAGCCTGGAATCGAACTGCTGGTTTTGTCTGGTCAGAGGAGAACTGGCCCCCCGACTGAGCCTGGTTTCTCCCAAGGTTTCTTCTCCATTCTGTCACCGATGGAGTCTTGGTTCCTTGCCGCTGTCGCCTCTGGCTTGCTAATTTGGGGACATTTAATTTCCAGCGATATCGTCGACTTGATTGCAAAGATACTATTTAAACTGAACTGAGCTGGATGATGACATCACTGAATTCAACGATGAACTGCCTTTAACTGAAAAATGAAGAATCTGTTTTGTTAAAAGCGCTATATAAATAAAGGTGACTTGACTTGGATGCGAGCGCATGTTTCAAGGTAAGAGTTTGAGATGTCTACAGCAACACCGTCCCTTTAAATGGTTTTTGAGGTTTTGTATATTGTTATAAAACCATCCCACTCACCCCTGCTTATGTGCATATGCCTCTGACCTCTGAACATCAATATGACTATTTTTGGACTACATGCATGCTTGCAGAAAAATAATAAAATATCTATTCCAAATGTAATTTGAGCGCCATTACTATTGGTCACCTTTGGGTTAGTATAGAAACATTCCCTATATTTTAGCATGATTCAAGTAAAAATGCTTAATCTGCCAAAGGCTTCAATAGTAAGTGTTGGCATGGGGTCCCTAATCGGTTGCTTATGATTCAAAAGGTAGATTAACCTCTAGATGAACACACTGCAATTCTGGCTTGAACATAGAATCGTTTAATGAACTACTTGGTATATGAATAATCAACAGTTCGAAAATAGAAGAAAAAGCTGAAACCTATTACTGTACATGAAAAACACTGTAGAAGAGGTAGAAGTTTGAGAACTAATTCCATGTATGAAAAAATTTTCAGCATCATTTGTATTGCAGTATAGTGTTTTTGACCTACTTCATTCTACTGGAACAAAGGCATTGTGAAGTGATTACAGAATATTCCTGAACTCTTTTGTCATCTTCTAGTTCAGTGACTCCTAAATGCAGCATCAAAACCACCAGAATTAACATGACCCTTGGTGTAGGTGCAGGTTAAATCAACAAAAAAGCTGCCTAGCATCCTCCTGGGATGGATAAGAAGAATGTAGTGTTAGTGAGAGGCGGGTGGAGCCCACTGTAGGTCAGACTTAGAAAAACTTAGGCACTGGAACAAAAGAAAAGGGCACTTGTGATCGAAACTTGTAAAGCACAGAAAAGAGAGAGCAAAATAGCTTGAGGCACTCCAAAAAAACAGTGATTTTACACCACTCAAAGCAGATCGGAGAAAGTGTGTGTTATAATCTAGAAGTTAGTCAAGCTGAAAGAAGAAAAAAAAAAATCAATAAATGCCACCAGAGATGATCAAAGTTTGGATTCTTCCACCACACTTATTGCTTCTTTTGATCTCCTGTTATTCACTCCTACGTAATCGTGAAACAGCGATACTACACG
>NW_015638940.1:249508-264130 GCF_001515625.1 Sinocyclocheilus rhinocerous | reverse complement strand
AGAGAGCAAAATAGCTTGAGGCACTCCAAAAAAACAGTGATTTTACACCACTCAAAGCAGATCGGAGAAAGTGTGTGTTATAATCTAGAAGTTAGTCAAGCTGAAAGAAGAAAAAAAAAATCAATAAATGCCACCAGAGATGATCAAAGTTTGGATTCTTCCACCACACTTATTGCTTCTTTTGATCTCCTGTTATTCACTCCTACGTAATCGTGAAACAGCGATACTACACGTAACTTACTATCCAAAAAGTCTGACATTTATCCGCCACTGCATTTCTACTTCTAGATTACAGAAAAAAAAAAACAATAGTTTAAGGCTTCCATTAGAGACAAAAAACTGCTTGTTTAAGCTGCACTTTCAAATTACAACACTGCATTTCTAATGCCTTGGGAAGGTCTACAAACTGTACTATCCTGCATATAGCAGTAAATAAATCTGTAAATGAGAGGAAGAACACTTTGGATATGTCATGGTTCACTTTAATGCGTGTGGATAAAACTATTTACTGGAAGACAGAGAGTGATATTCTTGCAGAGCAGACAACAGATAAATCCTGTAAACCTAACAACTGCCTGGGCAATAGGGACTCGATCATAAAACCGGCTTATAAAAATCTCATTTGGTCTGTGCCTTCTGTAAACACTGACATGGAAATGGTTCCTGAACCAGAAACACACAAGGTCTAAGCATAATGGAGATCTGCTACAAATACATGTAATGAAGATATTTACTGAACACGTTACATAATTCATGGAACTACAATGCAACAGTGAAAACTAACACATTTTGTATATATTAAATTGAAAACTCAAACAAGAGCAAAACCACTTTCAAGGATGCCAACAATTTATGGTATTTGGTTTTGTTTCTATGAACAGCAATCAGTTTTTGTTTTTTTTGTGGACAAGTGATGTTTCAGCAAAAGAAAAGGAAAGGCACTAAATGTTACCTCAATTGTTTACATTTTTTTTAATTTAGGTTTTAATCAATATTTATGCATAACAAATGTTCATTTAGTTGTTTCACCAATTTTCTGCATGTCTCTCATTTACTGTAATTACATGTATTATATTGGCCTCATATCGGCCAATTGGCCAGATTGCTTTCTCAATATCGGCATCAGCCATTAAAAATCCCATATCGGTCGACCGCTACTTTTGGATTACTTTAGAAAATAAGATCCACTGCCAGAAGTAAAAAGCAAAAGTTACTCTATAAAATGAACTACATCATAGTTGTAATGACTGTAAAGTGACCACTAAAGCCCAAAGTATACTTTGTTTTTGTACATATACGCTAGCGTATGCATACAGTCGAACACGTAGCCTTTCAAAGTACTCCATTGATATTGTGTGCGAATGCAGGCGGTTGACACATATGCTCTAGAAACTTTCATCTATGTCCAGAGTCTGCTTTATTTTTCTCCAGAAGTTATGACCGATAAAATATCTTTGTACTCTTTTAAACCAAAAAAACACTACCTCAAAAAAGGCTGGTAAATATTCATATTTAACCTTGAGGTCAAAACATATTGTGCACCTCTAAAGAGAAAAACTGTATGCATTTTCCTTAAACTGTAAGCCTTAAACTCCTTTGTTGTGGTTTTAAATATTGCACAACCTTTTTCAGCTACAGTATATTAAATCCTGCCTGAACATATTTTGCTGCTGGGGAAAAAATAAGACAGTAATTCTCTAAATGTAAATATTTTAGTTAGCTACCAAATAAATCATGCAATGATGGCGACCACAGTCATTTTTTTCTGATTACAATGTTTCCGAAGATCTAACACTTATGACTAACGCATAATATCTCACATGTTCAGATGTTATCGGAAGTGGTTTTGCAAATGTTGCCGAATGTGCGAAAGCTTCTGCTGAGACCAGATATTACCTTGCATCTTCAAACATAAGCTTGCATACCCCTTAGAATAAAGGGAATTTGAATGACAACAGTGCTGAAAATTGACCATTATATCTATATCTTTTGAATATAGGTCTATGCATATACCATGCAAACACACTTACAGACTTCACATGATTAAACGATGAGGCTAGGCACTGCACTGATCATTCTGAAGAGGAGGTGATGAAAACCAGAAAAAAAAAGCCTGATGGTGGATCAGCCCACGTTACTTCTACTTTAGACTAAGTTATATTCACTCTTCACCATCCAAAAAATAATAATAATTTGCACACAGCTCTGAAGAGGAGCATAGTGAAAGCAGTTGCAGCAAGCTCATATTATTTTCTGCACACTAATAAGTATAGCTATGACTTAATAATGCTCAAGGTTACACTCTCTACTTCCTCTTCCCAGATTTATTCCATCTCTGAAGGCCCTATATGAGACTTGTTTTTCCTTTCACAAAAACAAGGATCGATCATGTAATTTCCTTATTTACCAACAGATCCCATTAGGGCCTAATAACAGTTTCAGGCAGAGAATCGTACTTTCGCAAAAAAAAAATAAAAAAAAAACAAGGTGGTGGTGCTTTTTACTGAATTTCATCTGTGAGCGTTCAGTCATTTGGTTTCATTTAAATGTAAATTTGAGCAGTGAACAGTACTGCATTGGCACACTGTTAGCAGACCCGAGTTGATGATGGATTTTTATAACTGCGAGGAAAGTACACAGAACCTCTGTCGCTTCCAGATTGGCTGCTTTCTCTCATTGGGCGGTCCAGTGGTGGAGTTTGGCGGCTAGACAATGTCACTGCTAAAATTAGATTGTTGCTGCTAAAATTGCATTGCATATGTGTGCAATCATTTAAATTCAATCTAAATACTTTAGCACAAGGCAAAAAAATATTTATGTTTATATGCACAGTTCTAATCATGCCACAGTGAATTTTTCTTTGTCCATCTGCTCAAGTATACACCATTCTTATACACAATGCACAATCAAATACTTGAACAACTAACATTGAACAATACTTGAACAAACATTGGCTGTCTTTTGGACCAAGTGCCAACTGTAGTCTAACAAACTTACATGCAATATATGGTAGCAATAACCACATTAACTACATAAAGCATGGTATGATTCCAATTGAACTGAAGGATTTACTTGACATTTAAATTGGAAATTATTGTTTTAGTCTGACTGAAATTTTACTTTTGCATGTAGTGCATAAAAAATGTACTTTATGAATTAGAAAATTAGACCAATAGGGTAGTCACATTGCTGCCATATTTTTAAGTGTATGGCAAAAGTGAAAAACTAATAATGAGGATCATCTGCAGAGAGATCTAGCTGAAAGTGATTTGATAAAGGCCATGTATTGTCATATCACAGATCTTCATATTCTTGCTGAGGTACATGTATATGCCTGTGTGAGAATGAGAAAACACTGCAAACATACCTTTTCAATAGTCAGAATGAATTAAGGCACCATTATACGCCAACTTATAACTTTAAGATCATCTATGGAGTCATATCTATTTTAGCTTTATTTTTTCAAACTTGTGCTAACAGCCCTTAATTTACTTATGTCTACACAGTCTGTGCCGCCTTCTGCTAGAGGAAAAAAAGGCTAACCATGCATCGCGTGCCATTGTGTGGAATCCATGGGGCACACATGCTTGACTGGATGCATTGAGGACCCTTTTAAAGTTTCATATAGGCCCCATTGGGCTTGCTGAGAGCAGTGTAGCACGCAAGAGGTCTCAGTTCCTGACCCTTCACGTGAGTTGCACTCATTGTGAAGATATGATGTTCATCCACACTGATCTCTGAACAGCGAAATCTGACAAGCTTCAAGACATCCCAGACAAAAATAACAAGCTGCCGTGGCTTAAAAGCTGACCTTCTGTACATCTTACACAGGCTTAAGGCATCTCCAGTCTTTTGTGACAACTGGATCATTTTAAAAATAAGTTTTAAAAATAAGATTGCAAAGATCAATGTTTGATCAAATATTTTCAAGAAGTTTACATTTAAACTTGTAAAACATGTAATGCGCAGCTACACCACTGACAATACTAATAACTTTCTTAAACTTACTTATATTTTCCATAACATATTATTATGCGAAATCTGACAAGCTTGAAGACATCTCAGACAAAAATAACAAGCTGCCGTGGCTTAAAAGCTGACCTTCTGTACATCTTACACAGGCTTAAGGCATCTCCAGTCTTTTGTGACAACTGGATCATTTTAAAAATAAGTTTTAAAAATAAGATTGCAAAGATCAATGTTTGATCAAATATTTTCAAGAAGTTTACATTTAAATTTATATAAAAATTCATATTTTAAAAAGTTTTCCATGAACATGGGACCCTGCAATAATGATAGTAATAATAATAATAATAAATGTGTTTCTATTATATATGAATAATAAAAAACATGTAATGCGCAGCTACACCACTGACAATACTAATAACTTTCTTAAACTTACTTATATTTTCCATAACATATTATTATTATCATTATATTGTTATTATTATTTTGTCTATAAATAAAATACAAAACCTTTAAATTACTATAATTACACAACTACCATCACATCACCTGACAGTCCATCAGCTTCACCTTAATCCACACAAGTCAAATGTACAGTATGTAAAAAGGCAGCAGGACAATACTGCCGAACAATGCATTTCACTTCATGTTATCTTAAGTGATGTTAGAGTCGAGTCGGCTCACAAACTGATGTCAGTACAAAGGAGTACTTCACTTCCAGAATGAAAATTCTGTCATCATTTACACAACCTTCACTTGTTCCAAACCTGTATGAGCTTCTTTCTTCTGTTGAACACAAAAGAAGATGTTTTGAAAAATTTTTGTATCCGAACAGTTGATGTGCACCATTGACTTCCATAAGAAAAAACAAATACTATGGAAGTCAATTGTGCCCATCAACTGCTCGGAAACTAACATTTTTCAAAATATCTTCTTTTGTGTTCAACAGAAGAAAGAAACTCATACAGGTTTGGAACAAGTGGAGGTTGTGTAAATGATGACAGAATTTTCATTCTGGATGTGAGTGTTTTTTTTCTCCAAATAAAGTTATAAAGAATCTGATCTAGATCTTTAATAATCTTGGGAGGCACATCTAACGATAATGATGTGTAGACAGATCTAGATATACCTTCCGCCTTTGACAATAATACCCTCCCAAATATTGAGATGTCCCTCATTAACCACAAATTAAATTTCTTTTTAGTTTTCTCAATAATTGGTTCAAAATTTAACTGACTCCTATATTTTTCGTTTTTACCAAGTATTACACCTAAATATGTTAAGAGTCAGTCGTTTTTCTGAGATAAACTCTTAACGCCACCGCGTGCAAGACCACGTGTGCAAAGCGGGAAATCGAACAGGTTCTCATAAGATTCGATCCAGTATAAAAGTTGAACTAATGACAACAGGATATTTAGTGCGCTTATAACACTGTAAATATCACAACATATTTTCTCCCACGTACAGCTCTTACCTCGACCGCTGGCGCGCGTTGCACACAACGCGAGAACCAAGATGATCTCCAAAAATTGCCGACGTCCCTTCACAGTACTTCCCATTTCTATTCTGTTTCTCTGTTTTGACAATTCCTTATGTTTTGCTCTAACGGTCTCTCTCACTTTAATGTTCTGACTTCTCTCTAAAACCTCAGCAGACATCATTCCTGTGCACCGAACTTCAGACACCGCATCGGCTTGTGCTCTGCTAGAGAGCCTTGTACTAGTACACTGAGACTTGCAGATGCCGCACGCTGACTAGCCGAACCAGCCAATGGTGCATCGTGGTGGGCGGAGTCACTCATCAGTACCAGTCAGGTGGGAATTTTTTATTTTTTTATTTTTTAATTAAACATTCGTTCAGAAATACAAATGTGACAGAACAAATGCCAACGAAAAGAGCCAGAGGTTCAAGGATGACCAAACAATATACAGCAATTACAAATCAAAAGAGAAAGAGTAGAAAAATAAATAAATAAGTAAATGAGAAAAAATACGATAAATAAAATAAACAGATCACACAACAAAAAACATACTCTTCCCTCAAAACATAAATAATTATCAGATAAAAAATTATACAAAAACACCAAAAAGTGAGCATACATTCAAAGTTTTAGTTGTCTTTTTGTTACAGGAGGTAGATAAAGATTTAATATACATTTTAATATCTTCTTGAAAGTAAGAGAAGTGGGGTGTAAATTTCATAACCTTGCATTTGTGTATAAAATATTTTGCAAGCAAAATAATTAAGTTGCAGAGAAAGTAAACATTTCTGTATTGCTTCTCAAAAGTGAAAATTCCAAACAAAACATCCTTAAAGAAAAGCTCAAAGTCATTGTGTATGAAGTTTACAATTAACTGGCAAATGTCTTGCTAAGGTTTTCTTGTATGAACACAATGCCAAAAAAGATGCAGGACAGTCTCTGGTTGCGAGTCACTAAAAAGTACAGTTCACATCTGTTTAATTTGAATTTCGACACAATAAATGTGTCAGGTGGGAATATTCGTGAGCTCATGACTATAGTGTGATGCGTGGTCATATGATTGAATTTTGATGTAGCTTTTGAAGTGCGTCTGGAACCTAATAGAGAGAAATCTTGCTACATTGTCAAAAAAGGTTAATTTCAGCAAAAAACAGTTTATTGCTTAAAGACCTTGCCAGCTGCTGGATTTCCTCAAATTAATAAAAAAAACTACTTAGACTGCCTCTCCCTCTATTTTTTAAACACTTTCTTTCAGTATTTAATGGTACAAAAATGTGTATTACTTTTTCTATATATGTGAACATTTATAATGGATGTAAGAGCCTTACTTTTTTATTTTATTTATTTATTTGTTTTTTTTTATTTAGTTTTGTGGTGATCTGGTCTTTATAGACTATAGTGCATATCTTATAAAACTCGATTGCTGTATTATCAACGCAGCCATGATCAGCTGTGTGCAAGGCCACAGATAACAGCCCTTTTTATATATCTAGTACAAAATGACTGCAAATTCAGTATAGCTCTATAAACAAATAATATTGATTAACTTATGTTTCAGACAAAACCGCTCAAGCAATTTCATATATTTCTTATCCGTCAATGAAAATAGTATTAAAAGAAATCAAAGCACAAAGGATCCATGTTGCCAAGCATTGCACTAGAATACAGATTCCACTCTACTCCAGCTCAACTCCACTCCAGTTTTTTTATCCCCATTTCATGCTCCCAGCATGTAAGAGAGACAAATCCCGCTACTTTATTTGTCAGGGAAAACACAGATGTTTAGACTTTCAAAAAAACTGGGATGTTGTGAATACATACAGTAGCCTACATGCGGAGTGTGCAAACAGTGCAAAATCCTAATGCTGTCAGACTAAACTATGGGAACATGTATGAATTGTTGTATTATATCAAAATTTAATGCAGCCTAATAACTTTAATTTTCCATTGCTTGCTTGTTTGTTTTTTGTTTTGTTTTGTTTTGTTTTTTTGTCTAGGAAATATTTTATTCTGTAAATAGTAGCATCTCAAAATCTACAGAACTGTAGAATCACTTAGCACAAATAAATGTATATTATAATACTCATATAGCATTAAAATGTGTAATGTAGCCCATAATGGAGGAATGTGCAAGCAAACATTATGTTTTCATGCTATAGATTCACAATAATGCAATAATCTCCCCTTTAGTTAGATAGAGGCACTGAGTAAGAAACAATTTACATATCCAATAGACATAAATGATGCACCTGAGGGGGCAATATTACATTTGTGAAAGCAATTCAAATGTATAATGTGAATAACCTTTCATAGTGGGCGGCATTTAGAAACATAACGTTTTTCTCTAAACCAAGTTATGCAAAAGAGGAATATCATGCATTCATTGTTTACTATACCAGAGGAAAACTGCATTATAAAGTTTGACGAAAAAACAGTTGGTATGAGTATTTGTGGAAGTTTGTATAATGTTGTGCTTCAAGGGAAGTTTTATTTCATATGAGGAAAGGTAGAAGTAAAGGAAGAAGTCAGTATTTAAATAGACATATTTCTATATCTGCAATGAAATTTTAATATTTAAGTTTGTTCATGTTTAAAACCAACAAAGTTAATGTCATGACTCAATAAATGTCACAAAACTCCAGGTCTATATGTCCTGCACATGCACAAGCAAGTCAAGCTTTAAATACCTTTCATAAAACCTTATTTATAATTAAGATTCCTCACAACATAGGCCTATTGTTTGGAAGTTCCCATGGTGACAGGACCATACGTTTAACAGCATGATAAATAAAAAGAAATAAATAAATAATTTTTTTAAAAAGCAGAAGAAAGAGCAATTTGTGGCAACTGTACATGATTCCTATAGAATTGGTTGTCCTAGGTTCACCTGAGGCCAATAAAAGTCTTGCTAGTCTTTCTTTCATTGTTACATTTCATTGTTTCAGTGAAGATAGTTTCCAGCAGGCTCTGAAACGTCTTTGTTTTTCTCAGCTTTTTATGGTAAGCTGAAATGTAATCTTTCAGAGGATGAATTACAGAGTGAGTTGAGTATTATTCACCATTTTTATCAAATTGTAAAGATGAGTAGGGCACCAGAAAGCACTGCTTCCATGAGCATGAAACAGAGAAGAATAGTGTTGAAACTACTAACAAGCCAGCTGTAATATATGCTTGGGGTCATTTTCCATAATTATACTTACAGCTCTGAAGATATACATATATGAATCAGCCTTCGGGGCTTTGAAGTAGCTCTCTAAACAGTAAGCTTAATCAGTAAATACTTTTTTTCTTTGTTCTAGAGGGGTTCTGACTGGCCCACTTTGCTACCATTTGCATGAGCTGTAACTTCACCAAAATGTTGAAAAGTAAGAATACAGTAAGAATAAACAATGGAATGCATCAATTGAGCCATGGGCAATATATTCAAGAAGGCAGAAATTTTAATGAGCAATGAGGCAGTGTTTTTGACAGTCTTCTCATTTATCAAATTCATGCACAGAAAGTTTACTCCTTTTTTCCATTTTACTGCTGAGATAAAACAATTGTTTTTTGAATCCCTTAAAACTTGATACAGATTTAGACTATACAAATATTACAATATGTTTCCTCTCTTTGTATTCAGCCAACTTATTAAGTGGTCTACGTATTGTTGTGTAGTTTTGTTGATGAGGTTGTTGTTTTGAGGAAATTGTCAGATTGTCATATCATCCACAAATGATAAACTAATCTAAAATGTCTCTGAAGGCACGCTTGTGTATGATTTCAATGCACCACCTGGTTAACAGCTAGGAAGCTGAATATATATTAGGTTACTGATACCAGAGACTAGACTACAACTGTCAGACTTTGTTTCTGTCTTGTGTTGTGTTTCTATGCCCTTATTTGGTCTTCCTGTTCCTGTCCTGATTATTTAAAGGGGTCATTTGATGCTGCTAAAAAGAACATTATTTTGTGTATTTGGTTTAATGAAATGTGTTTATGCGGTTCTAAAAAAAAAAAAGGGTCAATTCCGACTTTGCTATAACAATCTGGCGCTTCTGAATCAACGGCTGTAAGTATGTTTTGTTATTAGTTAATTTTGTTATTTCTGATTGCCTGTCAGAAATCATAGCACGTCAGCTGTCTTAACCGCGGCTTGTGTACTGCATCATCACTGTGTCTGTCCCGCGACTCTGTTGCCCTTTCGGGCTTGAACTGATGGTAAAACTAACGACATTATTAACTGTCTTGATATTTACTTTGAAAGCTGAAGCGATTATGGTAAGGGGCGTTACATTTCAAACGCGTGCTTGTGGTGTTCGGCCAATCACAATGCACTGGGCCAGCTGGCCAATCAGAGCAGACTGTGCTTGTCAAGAATAAAGGTTACGCCTTCTTTCTTTGCGTGAACATTTGGGCGGCGTTATGCAAATCTTCCCACATCGGTGATGTAGACATGTGAGAGGGTGTTAGAACGAGCCGTTTTAGGTAGAACGTGGTTGACTCTTAACTTTTATAAAGAATATATCTTTGGATTTGAGACTTTAGTCTTTGCAGCTTTACAGATCTTCTTTATGCACCAAGAGCTTGTAACACTCCAAAGAGAAAGGAAAAATTGAAATCGCATCATATGACCCCTTTAATGTGTTTCCAGATGTTCCCCATTGAGTGTATTGATCCCAGGTGTGTCCCTTTAGCTCCCTTTATATTTAAGCTGTGTGTGTTTCCATGTTTCCTCGTCTGGTATTGTGAATGTCTGTATGTGTCAACCTTCTCAGCTACGTGTGTTTTCCTAGTTCCCTTGAAGTCATTAAAATCTCCTTATTGATGTATTCCTCGTCTCCTCGTTCCACGCTCCAACACAGTAGCAACGTGACAACAACATGGATAGATAACTCAAAGGTCTAACCTTTTGTCACAGAGATTCTCCAGTCTGCTGTAAACATTTGCTATTGGAGAGGTCTAGCCTTTGAGTCTCTTAAGTGGCCCTGAACTTGCTCTGTGGTTAATCTCCTCAGGGTAAGTAAATGGAGTAATCGACTTGCAGCTGGCAGAGCAGAACAATGGAACGAAAATCTGTCATCCGAGCCGTACCCCTGAGCGAAGGAGGCAAACTGATAGTCAGCACTTAGAGGTAATCCAAGGAGGCATCAATATCTGCCTTCATTCTGATATCTCTGTGAGGTCTGATGGCAATTTAGAATGGCCTTTCCTCTTGTTTATGCTGTGATTCCTATCATACAGTACAGTATATTAAAGGAACCGTTCCTCACAAATGAAAATTCTGTCATTTTCTGAAAATTTACTCACCCCATGTCATTCCAAACCTGTATGTCTTACTTTCTTCTGTGGAACACAAAGGATATTTTGAAAAATGTTTTGTCCATACAATCTAAAAAAATAAATAAATAAAATGTACAAAAGTCAAGATTATGAGTTAACATACAGTACAAAGATATATTCTATACAGTGTCTGCACCACGAGAGGGCCTGGATTCCTGTTGAAATTGAAATATTAGAAAATAATGCACACCCGAGTTAATTCAACCAGAGTCATTTATTCCGCTTATGGTTACAACTCCTCAAGACATTGTTCAGATGTTGTTTTTCAAGACATCTGTCAGGTTTTTGTCATTAAAACAATCTTGTATCTAGGACTAATTTCTTATGCACCTCATTCAACGCCTCCGTTGCCAATTCCAAAACGTCATTTTAGAGCTAGTAATGGAAATTTGATCCACTGATAGCAAACTAATGCAGTTATTAATGCAGTTATTAGAGAAAGTACGTACAGTATATATGTACACACACACTAGTAGGAAGCTTCACTGGTGTTAATCAAAAGAAACCGTTTATTAATAATATATATGATCTGAGAAGTGGGCCACAGTCTATCTCATCCATCTCTATTAGCTTCTAATATAAACAATGCCTCTGCCTGAGATATTGCATTTTTTTCAGAATTGAGCACATTATGGACAGATCTGTCATTCAGTTCTGCACATATAATAATCACAAACATTAAAAGCATCAAAAGTAATTAACTCATACGTGGTTAAAATGTTCTGATATGAAAGTGATTGTCTACAAGAATTGAACATCTAAGTGTCCATAAAGATTCTCACTCTCTTCCATTTTTAAGCCTTTCTGTCACCGCAAACAGTTCCTCAGCTTGTTGAAACACTTGGATCTGTGATATCACACAAAGGCTACTGACACCCATCTGCACTCTTTCTCTAACTCCTCTGGCATACATTTCCTTTATGCTGTTCTTAAAAGGTCACTCAATGCAGGACTGTCTCTGTTTCTGTCCACTGTTTTATATACTGCTGACATAAATTATCAATTTAAGCCAGAAAATGTGTCATAGGGTGATGCCTGCACCAGACAAGACGCTCAGCCTGATTAAACCTTTCTTGCAACAGTGTGAAATGCAAAAAGTACAAACATGGCTATTTAAAAAACGGAGGAGTCTTATATTTATGTAGGTGCTGTGCGTTTAAGCCAGAAAATGTGTCATAGGGTGATGCCTGCACCAGACAAGAAGCTCAGCCTGATTAAACCTTCTTGCAACAGTGTGAAATGCAAAAAGTACAAACATGGCTATTTTAAAAACTGAGGAGTCTTATATTTATGTAGGTGCTGTGCATTTGTTTGCACTGATGAGAGAAGCTTTTTTCAATGCCCTGCTCTTAGAACATAAGTCTTCAACCCTGCTCCTGGGGACCCACTGTCCTGCAGTATCTTTGACTACTATGCCACACTTAGAGATATTGACAGCTTTGGGCAGGTCCTCTGGTCCTCTGGTAGGTGAGGTAAATTTTCCAAGGCAGCTTTTGTAAGATGTACTTACAGCTGCCAACAGTTTGAGGCCTGAACAATCAAAGGCTGTGTCCCAAATGGCACAACTGATGTGGACTTGCAGTTTCTGTACTGTACTATGGGCTCGTTCACATGTGTCTGTGAAGTCCACAAGATGCTGGGTGTACCATTTGTCATTTTGTGATTCAAAAGATGCTCATGAGCATTCCTTTGTAGACTCCAGTGTTGCCAACTGCTTTCAATTTAAAGTAGCTAAAACTGGTAGCTAAATGTCTCTAGATGACATCATAATGGCAAATTCACTGATCTATATAAAGATGAACGTAGATCTTTGGGCAAGATGAGAACTTAGATAAGGTTTGTCCAAGAAGTTGCTATATTTGTCCCTAAACTTTTGAAAAAAGTCTCAAAAGGGGCGGGGAAGTCACTAAATGTAGCTACAAAGTAGCTAAATTGGCAACACTGTAATCAAGGTCTTCAGGATCACTTGTAAGGCCAGGTGTGCTGGTTGGAAACAAACTTTGCAGGACAGTGGGTCTACAGGAGCAGGGTTGAAGACTTATGTCGGGTATTTTCAAAACCACAGCTTTTTCTATGCGGTTTGGCCGCCCATCCACACGCAAACTAAGGTTGGGCCAATTGACGATGCCATCGTCCATCGCCGATGGCTGACAGACATCACGATGTTAAGATGACATCGTGATTTCCGCCCCCCACCCCCTCTCCCGCATTCCAGTTCCGTGTTTGGAAAGGAAATGATGTGTACTACGGAAGCCCTAAAGGGAAAAAATAGCCCTTCGAGATGGGAGGATAAAAAAATATTTCAATACTTTTTCTCGGAATTATATCGTTGGGTAAGTATAGGCGACTGTATATAAATTGCGGGCATCAGGGAGCCGCTAGTGAAACCGCTTTCGATTTTACTTTCACTTTCACTTTTGAGATTCGTGATCACAAGGACTCTATACTATGGAGCGGCAGTACTTACCACACATTTGACAAGATTAGATGTTTGTCATTGGTGCTCAGGATGTGCAAATCATTCGCCATCGTCCTATCAGACATGTCTCCTTACTCTGTGTATGTGGTAAGTGAACTTTCATGTACTGTAATGCAACAGGCTACCACTAGCAAGTGGCTAACCTTTTAGTGGCTCCGTATAACGCGTTATTTGTTTCACGCTTCGGGCACACCCCTAACTAACCCACACCCACAACTCAACTCATCTGCCTCCAGTATTTAAACCCTGGGTCTTCAGCCATTCTCTGCCAGATTGTTCAGTCTGCTTATGTGATCTCACTCCACCTGCATTCACCCTGCATTCTGCTTGCCATGCCTCACCAACAAACTACTCACTCAACTCTGGCCTCTTTAGTTTCCAGCTCACCTCAGCCAACAATCTTCAACGGCAAAAGAGAGCTGGATTGTATTGCTTGATTTTTTTGGCAATAAATACATTTTATTTTCATAATTTTTAGTCTGTTCTGCTTTTGGATCCAAAGCTGTGTTTGGTTACAACACATTACTAGAATTCGGTGCCATCACAAATGATGACCATTGACAGATATTATCAATGGCTTGAAATGAAGTGATGAAGTGTGATAGCGACATGGTGTCGGTTGGACCAGCTGCCACTGGGACTTGATCAGACCTCCAGTCAATTATTCAGCACACAACATGTTCACAAAGAGTTTAGCATAGACTGGGGAGACGGTTGACTCTCAGCAGGGGAGCCAAAAAAATAAAAATGACCAGAATCACAGGGTGAACAAAAACTGTTTTAATAAATCTGTTTGACTTTCTCAAAAATCAACATTATGCACTCAGGTGCACTTTTTATTGCAGATTCAGTATTTGTTTTTATGATATTTCATGCATTCAAATTGGAAAACATGTCATGATGTCATTGTCGTTCTCAACTTTCCTAATGTTTCCCTTCCCTTGAAGTTTTCCCCCGTGTCTGATTAGTTCATTCTGTTCACCTGTGTCTAGTTTATTATCTTTATTTGTTTTGTGTATTTAATGCTGTCTTCAACGTGCTATCGGAATTATCGTAAATATGAGTTTCCTAATCGGAAATTAGACGTGAACGCCTCTCAAGTCGTATTTACTACTGGGAAATTCAGAAATAATTTTGATACCAGAGTTTCCGAGTTGGGTGGGTCATAATCTTTAAACATGGCGGAGGGGACAACCATTGCTGCTGTCAATGCTGTTCTCACAACAACTACATCCCTTTGTCTTGTCGCTTAATTAGTGTATTTATAGGCTAGATATGAACGATCATTCAAAGCATATTGTATGTTTTATAAGCAGTGAAATAAGCATGTATTTGACCGAAATTCCAGAATTGTCAGCAAACAGCATGTGTAGCG